>NC_043962.1:50191399-50362999 GCF_902148855.1 Sphaeramia orbicularis
GGTCAGTTCCAGGTTCCGGGCTCCAGGCTCCAGGATCACAACTCCATGCTCATGGCTCAATGCTCCATGTCCCGGGCTCCAGGCTCCTGGCTCCAGGCTCCGCACTCAAGGCTCCAGGCTTTTGATCAGTTCCAGGCTCCAGGTTCCGTGTTAGGTGTCAGTTAAAGGCTTCGGTCTCCAGGGTCCACGCTCCGCGATCAAGTATCCAGGCTCCGGCCTCGGGTCAGTTCTGCGCCCCAGTCAGGCTCCAGTCTAGAGTTAAGTTCCAGGCTCCTGCTTCCGGGCTCCGGCTCCTCCTCGCTAATTGCTGCCCAGGCTCCAGGCTCCTTGCTCCAACCTCCGGGTCAATTCTCCAGGGTCCTTAATCAGGGTCATTTCCAGGCACCGGGATCCAGGTGCCAAGCTCTGTATGTATTCCAGGCTCTGGGCTCCAGGCTCCAGGCTAAAGGCTCCGGGCTCAAGGCTCTAGGCTCTAGGCTCTTGGTCAGTTCCATGCTCCGTACTCATGGCTCCAGGCTCAAGGCATTGGGCTAGGAATTCTCCAGGCTCAAGGCTCCATGCTTCAAGCTCTGGGCTCCAGTTTCCAGGCTTGGGATTAGTTCCATTGTCCTGGCTCCAAGCTTCAGGCTCTGGGCTCAAGGCTCCGGGCTTAGTGTCAGTTTCAGGCTCCTGGCTAAGGGCTCAAAGCTCAAGGCTCCAGGCTCAAAGTTCCATGTTCCATGCTCTGGGCTCCAGGCTCAAAGTTCCATGCTCCGGGTCCCGGACTCCGGGCTCTGGGCTCCAGGCTGATCACTGCATGCTTGGGGTCAGTTCCAGGCTCCGTGCTCCAAGTTCCGGGCTAAAGGCTCGCGCTCCAGGCTCCCGGCTCCCAGCTCCAGGCTCCCAGCACGGGATAATTTCAAGGCTCCAAGCTCCGGTTTAGTTTAAGGCTCTGGGCTTGGGGCTCAAGTCTTTCAGCTCTGGGTTCAAGGCTCCACTCTCCAGGCTCCGTTCTCCAGGCTCCTGGCTTTTGGTCAGTTCCAGGCTCCGTGCTTCAGGCTACTGGATAAATCCTCCGGGCTAAAGGTATGTTCCAATCTCCTGGTTCAGGGTCAGGGTTCAGGGCTGAGGGCTGAGGGCTGAGGCTGCTGAGGGCTGAGGGCTCAGGGCTCAGGGCTCAGGGCTCCGGGCTCGGGTCAGTTCCATATTCCTGGCTCCATGCTCCGGGTCAGGGAACCAGACTGAAGACTCCAGGCTCCAGGCTCCATATTCCACGGTCCAGGCTCTGGACTCAAGTACAGTTCAAGGCTCCAGGCTTCAGTCTCAAGTTTAGTCCCAGACTCCAGGTTCTTTGCTCCAGGCTCATGGTACTTGGCTCAAGGCTCCAGACTTCGGCTCTTTGTTCCAGGCTCCAGTTTCGGGGACAGTTCCAGGTTCCGGGCTCCATGCTCCGGGGTCAGGGCACCAGACTCAAGACTTCAGTTTCCAGGCTCCAGGCTCCAGGCTCCAGGCTCCAGGCTCCAGGCTCCAGGCTCCGGCCTTCGGGCTTCGGCTTCTGGCTGCTGGCTGCGGGCTGCATGCTCAAGGCTCCGGGCTGCCGGCTCCAGGCTCAAGACTAAAGGGTCCTGGCTCCAGGCTCCAGGCTCCGGACATGGAGTCAGTTCCAAGTTCCAGTCTCCCGGTTTCAGGCGCTAGGCTTCTGGCTCGGGGTAAGTTCCATGCATTGGTTCCACACCCAGGAATCCAGGATTTAGGCTCCATTTTTCAGGCTAAGTTCCAGGCTACAGACTCTATGCTCCAGACTCGTGACTACGCGTTCCATGCTCCGGGCTCAAGACTCCAGGCTCAAGGCTCAGGGTCACTTTGTGGCTCCAGTCACCAGGCTCTAGACTCCAGGCTCAAGGCTCCAGTCTTTAAGCTCTGGGCTCCAGGTTTAAGGCTCCAGGGTAAGGGTCAGTTCCAGGCTCTGGGCTTCATGCTTTAGGCTCCGGGCTATAGGCTCCGGGCTCAGTGTCAGTTCCAAGCTCTGGGCTCCGCCCTCAAGGCTCCAGGTTCCAGGCTCCAGGGTCTTGGAATGGGTCATGGGGTCTCCAGGTTTTTGGCTCCAGTTTTCGGGCTCGGGGTCAGTTCCAGGCTACAGGCAACATACTTAAGGTTCGTTGCTACGTGTTCCAGGCTCAAGGCTCCCAGTACCAGGCTCAAGGCTGAAGGCTCCAAGCTCAAGGCTCTGGGTCAGTTCAAGGCTCAAGTCACCGGGCTCAAGGCTTAAAGCTCCATGCTCCAGGCACGGGGTCAGTACCATGCTCCGGGCTCCATGCTTCCGGAGTCAGGACTCCAGACTCAAGACTCTTGGTTCCAGGCTCCAGGCTCCAGGCTTTAGGCTCTAGGCTCCGGGCTCTAGGCTCCGGGTTCCGGGCTTCAGGCTCCACACTCCAGGCTCCACATTCCTTGCTCCAGGCTCAGGGTCAGTTCCAAGCTTCGGGCTCAAAGCTCCAGGCTCCGGACTCCGGGCTCCATTCTCGAGCTCAGTTCCCGTCTCGAGGTTCCTGGCTCCAGGCTCCGGCTCCAGGCTTTTGGCTCAGGGTCTTCTGCCAGGCTCAAGGCTCCAGGCTCCAGGCTCCAGGCTCCAGGCTCCAGGTTCCAGGCTCCAAGCTCCAGACTTCGTGCTCCAGGCTATGGGCTTGTGATCAGTTCCAGGCTCCGGCCTCAAGGCCCCAGGCGCAGGATTAAGGTTCGGGGTAAGTTCCAGTCTCCAGGCTCAAGGCTCCAGGCTCCAGGTTCCAGGCTCCAGGCTCATATCACATCAAGGCTCTAGGCTCTAGGGTCCAGGTTCGGCGTCAGTCCCAGGCTCTGGGCTACAGGTTCCAGGTTCCAGGTTCCAGGTCCAGCTCCAGCTCATCGATCCAGTATCCGGGCACTGGATTCGGGGTCAGTTCCATGCTCCAGTCTCCAAGCTCCAGTCTCTGGTTCAGTTAAAGGCTCCAGGCTCAAGGCTCCAAATTCGGGGCCTCAGGCTCCAGACTCCAGGCTCAAGGCTCCAGGCTCCAGGCTCAAGGCTACAGGCTCATGGCTCATGGCTCATGGCTCAAGGCTCCAGGCTCCAGGCTCCGGGCATGGAGTCAGTTCCAAGTTCCGGTCTCCCGCCTTCAGGCACAAGGCTTCTGGCTCGGGGTAAGTTCTATGCTTGGGGTTCCACACCCAGGGCTCCAGGCTCCAGGCACGGGTTTTTTTCCAGGCTCCGAGCTCCAGGCTTTTGGCTAGGGGTCTTCTTCCAGGCTCTAGGCTCCAGGTTCAAGGCTTCAGGCTCAAAGCTCGAGTCTCTGGGCTCAAGATCAGTTCCAGACTCCGGTGTCCAGGACCCAGGTTTCGGGTTCAGGGTGTATTCCATGCCCTGGCCTTCGGGCTTCAGGCTCCAGGCTTTGTGCTCGGGCAAAGTTCCATGCTCGGGATCCACGCCCCTGGCTCCAGGCTCTGAGAACGGGGTCATTTCCACACTCTGGGCTTCAGAATCCAGGTTCAAGACTTTGCCCTCGAGGTCAGTTCCAGGCTCCAGACTCAAGGCTCCATGCTCACGGCTCCATGCTCACGGCTCAATGCTCCGAGCTCCAGGCTCGGGTCAGTTCCAGTCTCCGGGCTGCAGGGTCCTGGCTCAAGGTTTTGTGCTCGGGGTCAGTTCCAGGCTCCGGGCTCAGGGCTCAGGGCTCAGGGCTCAGGGCTCCAGGCACAGGGTCATTTCCAGGTTCCGGGCTCAAGACTATAGGCTCCAGGCTCTTCACTCGGGTCAGTACAAGGCTTTGGGCTCCCGGCTCTAGGCTCACGGCTCCATGCTCACGGCTCCATTCTCCGGGCCCCAGGCTCCGAGCTCAAGGTTCTGTGCTCGGGGTCAGTTCCAGGCTCCGCGCTCCACGCTCCATGTTCAGGGTCTCCGGGCTTGGGGTCATTTCTTGGCTCCGGGCTCCAGGGTCCGGACTTAAAGTCAGTTCCAGGCTCTATGCTCCAGGCTCAAAGCTCACGGCTCCATGCTACGGAATCCAGGCTTGGGTAAGTTCCAGGGTTCGGGTTCCAGGCTCAGGGATCAAGGCTCAATGTTCATGGTCAGTTCAAGGCTCCGGGTTCTTTTCTCCGGGCTCGGGGTCACTTCGAGTATCTGGGTTCCGGGCTCCAGTCTTTAAGGTCTGGGCTCTAGATTCCGCGCACTAGGCTCAAGGCTCCAGGCTACAGGCTCACGGCTACATGCTCCAGGCTCAAGGCGCCAGGCTCCAGGGTCTTGGTCAGTTGCAGGCTCTGTGCTCCAGGATACCGGCTAAAGACTCTAGGCTCGGGAACAGTTCCAGGCTCCAGGCTAAAGGATCCAGGCTCCGTGCTTCAGGCTCCTGGTTCCAGGCACAGGGCTCCGGGCTTGGTGTCAGTTCCATGCTCCGCTCCGGCTCCAGGCTCAAGCCTCTAGGCTCGGGGTCAGTTTCAGGCACCGTGCATCAGGCTCCAGGCTCCGTGCCCCAAACACCAGGTCAAGGCTCAAGGTTCCTTGCTCAGGGTAATTTCCAGGCTGTGGGTCGGGTTCCAGGCTCCAGGCTCCAGGATCTAGGCCCCAGGCTCAGTGTCAGTTCCAGGCTTTGGGCTCCAGGCTCCAGGCTCCAGGCTCCAAGCTCCAGGCTCCATGCTCCACGCCCCGGCTTTGGGTCAGTTAAGGGCTCCAGGCTCCAGGCTGCAGGCTACAAACTCCAGGCTCCATGCTCCATGCTGCAGGCTTGGGGTCAGTTAAGGCTCCAGGCTCCAGGATCCAGATTCAAGGATCCAGGCTCTGCGCTCCATTACACGGTTTAGAGAATCCGTGCAAGGGTTGAGTTCCAGGCTCCGGGCTAAGGGGTCAGGGCTCAAGCCTTCTGTCTCCAGGCTTATAAATCCGGGCTCCCTGCTCAAGGCTCATGGCTCTGCGGTCAGGCTCCGGGCTTTGGGCTTTTGGGATGTTCCATTTTCCGGGTACCAGTCTTCAGGCTCCAGGCTCCAGGCTTCAGGCTCTGGGTTAGTTCCAGGCTCTGGGCTCAAGGCTATGGGCACCGGGCTCCAGGCTCCATGCTTCATGCTCTGGGCTCCAGGCTATAGGCTTAAGTGTTGGGTCAGTTCCAGGCTCAGGGCTCCATGCTTCAGGCTCTGGCTCAAGGCTCCGGCTCAGTGTCAGTTCCAGGCTCCTAACTCCCCCCTCAAGGCTCCAGGCTCTGGGCTCCAGGCTCTTGGCATGGGGTCAGTTCCAATCTGGTCTCCAGGTTTAGGCTCCACTTTTCGGGCTCGAGGTCAGTTCCAGGCTACAAGCTCCATAGTCCAGGTTCGTTGCTACGCGTTCCAGGCTCAAGGCTCCAGGCTGAAGTCTCCAAGCTCAAGGCTCCAGGCTCATGGCAAGTTCCATGCTCCAGGGAATAGGCTCCAAGCTCAAGGCTCGGGGTCAATTCCATGCTCAAGTCACCGGGCTCTAGGCTCCAGGATCCAGGCTAGAGGCGCTATGCTTCAAGCTCTTGGCTCCAGGCTTCAGGCTCGGGTCAGTTCCACTCCGGCTCCGGGCTCCGGGCTCCGGGCTCCGGGCTCCATGCTCCGAGGTCAGGGCTCAAGACTCCGACTCCAGGATTCCTTCTCCAGGCTCCAGGCTCAAGGCTCCTCTCTCCAGGATCCATGCTTCAAGCTCTGGGATCCAGGCTAAAGGCTCCATGCCAATGGTCAGTTCAAGGCTCCATGCTTCAGGCTCCGGCTCAGTGTCAGTTCCAGGCTCCGGGCTCCGCTCAAGGCTCCAGGCTCCGGGCTCATGGCTCTGGGCATGGGTCAGTTCCAAGGTCCAGTCTCCAGCTTTTAGGCTCCACATTTCAGGCTCGGGTTAGTTCCAGGCTAATGGTTCAATTTTCCAGGCTCGTTGCTACGCGTACCAGGCTCCAGGCTCAAGGCTCAAGGCTCCAGGCTCGGGGTAAGTTCCTTGCTCCGGGCTCAAGCCTCCAAGCTCAGGCTTGGGGTCAGTTCCACGCTCTAGGTTCCAGGCTCCATGCTCAAGTCTACATGGTTCAAGCTCTTGGCTCCGGGCTCGGGTCATTCCAGGCTCAAGGCTCAAGGCTCCGCTTCCAGGCTTCGCTCTCCAGGCTCCGGGCTGCGGGCTCCAGGCTCCGTGTTGCGGCTTAAGGCTCCAAGCTCAAGGCTCCAGGCTCCAGGCTCCAGCTCCAGGCTCCACGCTCCAGGCTCCGGGCAAGGGGATAGGTTCCAAGTTCCGGTCTCCCGGCTTCAGGCTCCAGGCTTCTGGATCGGGGTAAGTTCAATGCTTGGGTTTCACACCCAGGGCTCCAGGCTCCCGGAACGAGGTTTTTCCCCAGGCTCCGGGCTCTGGCTGTGAGCTTGGGGTTCTTCCAGGCTCTAGGCTCCATACTCATGGCTCCAGGCTCCAAGCTCCAGGCTCAAGGCTCCAGGCTCTGGGCTAAAAGCTCCAGGCTCCTTGCTCGGGATCAGTTTAAGGCTCCGGTCACCAAGACCCAGGTTTTGAGTTCAGGGTGTTTTTTTCAATGCTCGGGCCTGTGGGCTCCAGACTCCAGGCTCCGGGCATTGGGTCAGGTCCAAGTTCCAGTCTCCAGGCTTAAGGCTCCAGGCTTTGGGCTTGGGCTAAGTTCCATGCTCGGGGTTCCACGCCCTGGGCTCCAGGCTCTGGGACCGGGTCATTTCCACGCTTCGGGCTCAAGAATCCAGGCTCCGAACTCGGAGTAAGTTCTAGGCTCCTGGATCATTGCTCAGGCTCACATCTCCATGCTCACGGCTAATGTTTCGAACTCAAGGCTACAGGTTTTGGGTAAGTTCCAGGGTTCCAGGGCTCTGGGCTCAAGGCTCTGGGATCAGGGTCAGTTTTTGCTCCGGGCTCCAGTTTGCAGGCTCCAGGCTCAAGGCTCACAGCTGACGGCTCAAAGCTCCAGGCTCAAGGCTCCTGGCTCCAGGGTCTTGGTCAGTTGCGACTCCGTGTTCCACGCTATCGGCTCAAGACTCTAGGCTCAGGATCAGTTCCAGGCTCCGGGGCACAGAATACAGGCTCCACACTCCTGGCTCCTGGTTCCAGGCACAGGGCTTCCGGGCTTGGTGTCTGTTCCATGCTCTGGGCTCCAAGCTCCAGCCTCTAGGCTCGGGTCAGTTTCAGGCAATGCGCATCGGCTCTAAACTCCAGGCTCCATGACCCAAACTTAAGGTCAAGGCTCCAGGTTACTTGCTGGGGTCATTTCCAGGCTCCAGGCTAAAGGCTCCAGGCTCCAGGCTCCAGGCTCCAGCTCCTCCTCCTAATGGATCAAGGCTTTTGGCTCGGAGTATGTTCGGCTGCGTGCTCCGGCTCAAAGTTTTAGGCTCCTTATTTCGGGCTCAGTTCATGGCTACCGGCTCAAGGCTCCAGGCTCGTGACTGCGCATTCCAGGCTAAAGGCACCTGGCTCCAGGCTCCAGGCTCCAGGCTCATGTCAGTTCAGGCTTTGGGCTCCAGGTTCCAGGCTCAAGTCTCCAAGCTCGGGCTTTGGATCAGTTAAGGGCTCCAGGCTCCAAAGTCCAGGCTCCGTCAGTTGGCTTGGGGTCAGGCTTGGGGTCAGTTAAGGGTCCAGCTCCAGGCTCCAGGATCCAGGCTCCAGGATCCAGGCTCTGCACTCCATTCCCGGTTTCAAGAATCCGGGCTAGGGTTAGTTCCATCTCCGGGCTCAGGGATCAATCCTCCTGTCTCCAGGCTTCAGATTCCGGGCTCCCGGCTCAAGGCTCATGGCTCCGCGTCAGGCTCCGTGCTCCAGGCTTTGGGCTTTGGGGCAGTTCCATGTCTGGGTACAGGCTTAAGGCTCTAAACTTCAGGCTCTGGTCAGTTTCCAGGCTCTGGGCTCAAGGCTCCGGGCTCCAGGCTCCAGGTTTTGTACACCAGGCTCCAGGTCCCAGACACCGAGCTCAAGGATCCGGGATCGGAATCAGTTCGAGGCTCTGGCTCAAGGCTCTTGGATCAGGGTCAGTTTGTTGCTCCCTCTTCCAGTTTGCAGGCTCCAGGATCAAGGCTCTAGGCACTGGGATCCAGGCTTTTCACTCCATTCTCTGGTTTTCAAGAATCTGGGCTAGGGTTTTGTTCCAGGCTCCGGGCTCAGGGCTCAAGCCTCCAGTCTCAAGGCTTATGATTCCGGGCTCCCGTCTCAAGGCTCATGACTCCGCGGGTCAAGGCTCCGGGCTCCAGGCTTTGGGCTTTGGGAAGTTCCATTCTCCGGGTACCAGGCTTCAGGCACCAGGCTTCAGGCTCTGGGTCAGTTCCAGGCTCTGGGCTCAAGGCTCCGGGCTCCAGGCTCCAAGCTCCCAGGTTCCATGCACCAGGCTCCAGGATCCAGACACCACGCTACAGGATCCAGGGATCGGGATCAGTTCGAGGCTCTAGGCTCAAGGCTCTGGGATAAGGGTCAGTTTTTTGCTCCGGGCTCCAGGCTCAAGGCTCCAGGCCCCAGTCTCCGCATTCCTTCCTCCAGGATCCAGGCTTTGGGCTGGGAGTATGTCGTGGCTCTGGGCTCAAGGTTTTTGGCTCCATATTTTGGGCACAGTTTCAGGCTACGGCCTTCTATGCTCCAGGTTCCTGACTACGCGTTCCAGGCTAATGACACCTGGCTCCAGGCTCAAGGCTCAGGGTCAGTTCATGGCTCCAGTCAACAGGCTCTAGACTCAAGGCTCAAGGCTCCATGCTTCATGCTCTGGGCTCCAGGGTCGGGGTCAGTTCCAGGCTCCAGGTTCCATGTTTCAGGCTCTGGGCTCAAGGCTCTGGGACTCAGGTCATTTCCAGGCTCCGTGCTTCCCCTCTCAAGGCTCCAGGATTCAGGCTCCAGACTCCAGGCTCCAGGCTCTAGGCTTCTTGCTCGGGGTAAGTTCCATGCTTAGGGTTTCACGCCCAGGGCTAAAGGCTCCTGCTTTGGGCTTGGGTCTTCTTCCAGGCACTTGGCTCCATGCTAATGGCTCCAGGCTCCAAGCTCCAGGCTCAAGTCTCCAGGCTCCAGGTTCAAAGCTCCAGGTCAAAGCTCCAGGCTCAAAGCTCCAGGCTCTGGGCTCGGGATCAGTCAAGGCTCCGGGCACAAGGGACCCAGGTTTCGGATTAAGGGTGTTCTTCCATGCCTGGACTGTGGCTCCAGACTCCATGCTCCGGTCATGGATATCAGGTCCAGTTCCAGTGTCCAGGCTTAAGGACCCAGGCTGGGGCTCTGGCTAAGTTCCATGCTCGGGGTTCCACGCCCTGGGCTCCAGGCTCTGGGAATGGGGTCATTTCCAGACTCCGGGCTCCAGAATCAAGGCTTCGGACTCGGAGTCAGTTCCAGGCTCCAGGCTCCAGGCTCCAGGCTCCAGGCTCCTGGCTCCAGTCTCCAGGCTCACAGCTCCATGCTCACGCTCATGCTCCGAGCTCCAAGCTCCAGACTCCAGGCTCGGTTCAGTTAAAGTCTCCGGGCTTCTGGGTCCTGACTCAAGGTTCCGTGCTCGGAGTCAGTTCCAGTCTCCGGACTCCAGGCTCCAGGTACAGGGTCATTTCCAGGCTCCTGGCTCAAGACTCAAGGCTCCAGGCTCTTGACTCCGGGTCAGTACAGGGCTTTGGGCTCACAGCTCCAGGGTCAAAGCTCCATGCTCCGGACCCCGGTCCCGAGCTCAAGGATCTGTGCTTGGGGTCAGTTCCAGGCTCCGCGCTCCACGCTCCATGTCAGGGCTCCGGGCTCGGGGTCATTGGTTGGATCCGGGCTCCAAGGTCCGGACTTAAGGTCCGTTCCAGGCTCTATGCACCAGGCTCCAAGCTCACGGCTCCATGCTTACGGGATCATGGCTTGAGGTAAGTTCCAGGGTTCGGGTTCCAGGCTCAAGGATCAAGGCTCAATGTTCATGGTCAGTTCAAGGCTCCGGGTTCTTTTCTCCGGGCTCTGGGTCACTTCGAGTATCTGGGTTCCGGGCTCCAGTCTTTAAGGTCTGGGCTCTTTATTCTGTGCACTAGGCTCCAGGCTCCAGGCTCACGGCTCAAGGCTCAAGGCTCATGGCTCCAAGCTCCAGGCTCAAGGCTCCAGGCTCCGAGGATCTTGGTCAGTTGCAGACTCTGTGCTCCAGGATACGGCTCAAGACTCTAGGCTCAGGATCAGTTCCAGGCTCCGGGCTAAAGGATCCAGGCTCCGCACTCCAGGCTCCTGGTTCCAGGCACAGGGCTTGGGCTTGTTGTCTGTTCCATGCTCTGGGCTCCAAGCTCAAGCCTCAAGGCTCGGGGTCAGGTTCAGGCACTGCGCATCGGGCTCCAGGCTCATGGTTCCAGGCTCCAGGCTCTAGGCTCCAGGCTCCATGACCCAAACTAAGGTCAAGGCCCCAGCTTCCTGTCTGAGGGTTCATTTTGAGGCTCCAGGCTCCGGGCTTTGGGTCTTCTTCCAGGCTCTTGGCTCCAGGCTCATGGCAAAAGGCTCCAGTCTCAACGCTCCAGGCTCTGGCTCGCGATCAGTTCCCGACTCAGGTCTTCAGGACCAAGGTTTCGGGTTTGGGGTTTATTCCATGCTCTGGCCTGTGGGCTCCGGGCTTCAGGCTGCGAGCTCAGGGTAAGTTCCATGCCGGGGTTTCAACCCTGGCCTCCAGGTTCTGAGAACGGGGTCATTTCCATGCTCCGGGCTTCAGAATCCAGGTTCCAGGCTGCCCACTTTGGGTCAGTTCTAGGCTCCAGAATCCAGGCTCCAGGCTCCAGGCTCACGGCTCAATGCTCCGAGCTCCAGGCTTGGGAGCATTGAGCATTGAGCTTGGGAGCCCGTAGTTCCAGTCTACGGGCTCCAGGGTCCAGGCTCAAGTTTCCGTGCTCGGGGTCAGTTCCAGGCTTCCAGGTTCACAGGCTTCAGGCACGGGAGTCATTCCAGGCTCCGGACTGCAGGCTTAAATCTCCATGCTCAAAGCTCTACGCTCATGGCTCCATGCTCCGGGCTCAAGGCTCAGGGTCAGTTCCAGGCTCCGGGCTTATGGTCAGGGCACAGGGGTCAGTTTGAGGATCTGGGCTCGAGCTCCAGTCCTTAAGCCCGGTCTATGAGCTCGGCGCTCAGGCTTACCCTCCAGACTCAAGGCTCCAAGTATTTGAAAGTGGCAGGCTCGTTCTTTAGGTTACGGCTCCAGACTTCGGGCTCGGGTTGAGTTCAGGCTCCGGGCTCCGGGCTCCGGGCTCCGGGCTCCGGGCTCCGGGCTCCGGGCTCCGGGCTCCCGGCTCCCGGCTCCCGGCTCCGGGCTCCAGGTTCTTGGCTCCGGGCTCCAGGCTCCATTCTCGGGTTCAGTTCCAGTCTCGAGGTTCCTTGCTCATGGCTCCGGGCTCGGGCTCGGGCTCCGGGCTCCTGGCTCCTGGCTCCTGGCTCCTGGCTCCTGGCTCCTGGCTCCAGGCTCCAGGCTCCAGGCTCATGGCTCATTATCAGTTCGAGGCTCGGGGTTCTAGGCTCTAGGGTCCGGGTTCGGCGTCAGTTCCAGGCTCTCGGCTCAAGGTTCCAGGTTCCAGGTTCAAGGCTCCAGGCTAAAGGCTCCAGGCTCCAGGCTCCATGCTCCAGGCTCATCGATCCAGTATCCGGGCTCCGGATTCGGGGTCAGTTTCCATGCTCCAAGCTTAAGTCTCCAGGCTCTAGGCTCCGGGCATGGTGTAGGTTCAAAGTTCTGGGATCCTGGCATCAGGCTCCAGGCTTTGGGTTTGGGGTAAGTTCCCGGCTCCGGGTTCCACGCCCCCGGCTAAAGACCTCTGGGGCACGGGGTTTTTTCCAGTCTCTGGCTCCATGCTCCCGGCTCAAAGCTTCGGGCTCTAAGCTCATGGCTCCAGGATCGGGATTAGTTCAAGGCTCCGGGTTCCAGGCCCCAGGTTCCGGGGTCAGGATCAGTTCCAAGCTCTAAGCTCAAGGCTCCTGGCTCCAGGCTCCGGGTTCCAGGCTCCGGGCTCCGGGCTCCATTCTCGGGTTCAGTTCAAGTCTCGATTTTCCTGGCTCCAGGCTCCGGGCTCCCGGGCTCCAGGCTTTGGGCTCAGGGTCTTCTTCAGGGTTCCAGACTCCAGGCTCCAGGCTCAAGGCTCAAGGCTCCAGGCTCCAGGCTAATTATCAGTTTCGAGCTCCAGGCTCTAGGGTCCGGGTTCCGGCGTCAGTTCCAGGCTCTGGGCTCTAGGTTCCAGGCTCCAGGCTCCATGCTCATCGATCCATTATCCGGGCTCCAGATTTGGTGTGGTTCCATGCTCCAGTCTCCAGGCTCCAATCTCCGGTTCAGTTCAAGGCTCCAGGCTCCAGGCTCCAAGTTCGGGACCTCAAGCTCCAGACTCATGGCTCCAGGCTCAAGACTCAAGGCTCAAGTCTCAAGGCTGGCTCCTAGGCTCCAGGCTCCATGCCTCAAACACCAGGTCAAGGCTCCAGGTTCCTTGCTCAGGGTAATTTCAAGGTCGTGGCTCTTGGTTCAGGCTCAGGCTCCAGGCTCCAGGTTCCAGGCTTCCAGGCTCCAGGCTCCAGGCTCTAGGCTCCAGGCTCCAGGCTCAGTGTCAGTTCCAGGCTTGGGCTCCAGGTTCCAGGCTCCTATCTTAAGGCTCCAAGCTCCAGGCTCCATGAGCCATGCTCCGGGCTTTGGGTCAATTAAGGGTCCAGGCTCCAGGCTCCAAACTCCGGGCTCCATGCTCCAATGCTTTGGATAAGTTAATGGCTCAAAGATCCAGGCTCCAGGCTCCAGGCACGGGCTCTAGCTCCAGGAACGGGGTCATTACCAGGCTCCGGACTCCAAGCTCAAATCTCCATGCTCACGGCTCTACGCTCACGGCTCAATGCTCCGAGCTCAAGGCTCTAGGTACGGGTGTCAGTTTGAGGATCTGGGCTCCGAGCTCCAGTCCTTGAGCACGTTTCTCTAAGCTCCGCGCTCAGGCTTCGCCCTCCAGACTCAAGGCTCCAGGTTATTTGTAAGTGGAAGGCTCCGTCTCAAGGTAACGGCTCCAGACTACGGGCTCGGGTTCAGTTCCAGTCTTGGGGCTACAGGCTCGGACTCCGATCTACGGCCTCCGGGCCCTGGGCTACGCGTTCCGGCCTCCGGGTTCCGGGCTCAAGCCTCCGGGCTCCATGTTTGGGGTCATTACTAGGCTACGGGCTCCGGGCGCCGGTCTCGTGTCAGTTCAAGGCTCCGGGATCCTAGCGCTGGGCTAAAGGCTACAAGCTCACCACAATGCCTAGAACTCTCGGTTTTCCTTTTTTTCCTGAGTAGAAGATACTAAAAAATGTCATTTTTTGAGCTTTCAGACCATAAGAAGCTGTTTTTGTAACTTTAAGAAATAATGTTTTTGTCTTAAGGAAAATGTTATGAACTGGTAAGTTTTTGACAAAAAAGCAATAAAACACTTATTTCTGACTTGTTTTTTTCGTTTTTCTTCTTTTCTGAGTAGAAGTGGCAAAAACGTCATTTTTAGCGTTTCAGACGATAGAAGCTGTTTTGGTCACTTTGAGACAAGGATGCTTTTTTTCAAGAAGAACTTAATGATTTGATAATACTTATACAAAATGCAATAAAACCCTTATTTCCTACTTGTTTTTCGTGTTTTCATTCTATTCTCAGTAGAAGAGGCAAAAATGTCATTTTTGAGCGTTTCAGACGATAAGAAGCTGTTTTGGTCACTTTCAGACAAAGATGTTCTTTTTCAAGAAGAACTTCATGATTTGAGACGACTTTTAAGAAAAAGCAGTAAAACAATTATTTCTGACTTGTTTTTTTAGGTTTTCATTCTTTTCTGAGTAGAAGAGGCAAAAATGTCATTTTTGAGCGTTTCAGACGATAAGAAGCTGTTTTGGTCACTTGAGACAAAGATGTTTTTTTCTCATGCAAAACGTCATGAGCTAATAAGACTTTTACAAAACAGCCATTAAACACCTATTTCTGTCTTGTATTTAGTGTTTTCATGCTTTTCTGAGTAGAAGAGGAAAAATGTCATTTTTGAGCGTTTCAGATGATAAGAAGCTGTTTTGGTCACTTTGAGAAAAGGATGTTTTTTTTTCTCCAGCAAAACGTCATGAACTGATAAGACTTTAACAAAACAGCCATAAAACACTTATTTTAGACTTGTTTTTAGTGTTTTCATGATTTTCTGAGTAGAAGAGGCAAAAATGTCATTTTTGAGCGTTTCAGACGATAAGAAACTTTTATTGTCACTTTGAGAAAAGGATGTTTTTTTCTCAAGCAAAACGTTATGAACTGATAAGACTTTGATAAAAAAGCAATGAAACACCTATTTCTGACTTGTTTTTTGTCTTTTCATGCTTTTCTGAGTAGAAGAGGCAAAAATGTCATTTTTGAGCGTTTCATGCGGAAAAGCAGCTTTTTTGGTCACTTTGAGACAAAGATGTTCTTTTTCAAGCAGAACAACATGATTTGAGAAGACTTTTAAGAAACTGACATAATAAACTTATTCTTACTTGTTTTTAGTGTTTTCATGCTTTTCTGAGTCGAAGAGGAAAAAAATGTCATTTTTCAGCGTTTCAGACGAAAAGAAGTTATTTTTTTCAGGTTGTGACTTGGATGTTTTTTTCTCAAGCAAAACTTCATGAACTGATAAGACTTTGACAAAAAAAGCCATGAAACACTTATTTCTGACTTGTTTTTAGTGTTTTCATGCTTTTCTGACTCTTGGTAAAAATGTCATTTTTTAGCGTTTCACGCAAGAAGAAGCTGATTTGGTAACTTTTGAGACAAGGATGTTTTGTCTCAAGCAGAACGTAAAGCTTAACACTTAGTTCTAGCATTTCTCAAACCGCCCCGTGGAGATGGAACGCTCCCTTACGGTGCAACCACACTCTAGTCGAAGAACTCTGTCCATGGTCCTGATTCTTCTTTTTTCTTTCTCTCTCTCTCTCTCTCTCTCTCCCTCTTTCCTCCAACCCCCTTAAAGCTTCACACTGGCGTGCATGGACGTTGAAGAGCACTGGGAAATTTCGCACTGACCCTTGTCAGGGTTTAGACCGGGACGGCTGGTGGACGGTGTGGACTCTGTCTTTTTTCCAGGCCTGTGCGGGACTTTGCTATTTTTCCAGGCCTGTGTTTTTCCAGGCCTTATGTTCTTCAAAGACAGAACGCCGGTTAGCTGATCCCCTTTTCGGTGTCCCCCCCCCCCTTTTTTTTTTCTTCCAGCCACCTTGAAGCTGCACACTGGCATGCGCTGAGGAGGAGGAACGCCGGGAAATGTCGCGCTGACCCGGGTCAAGATTAGGCCGGGACCGCCGGCGGACCGTGTGGACTCTGTCTTTTTTCAAGGCCTGTGTGGGACTTTGCTATTTTTCCAGGCCTGTGTGGGAATCTGTTATGTTTTTTCAAAGACAGAACGCCAGTTAGCTGATCCCCTTTTAAACCTCCGGTGCTTTTCTCATCTGGAGCTGGATAACAGTAAAACTCAAACCGTATGTGGGACCAGGGCCGGACTGAGACTCATTTTCAGCCCTGGAGTTCATTTCCAAGGCGTGGGTTAGGGCTCACAGCTCAGGCTTTTTTTTTCCAGGATTAGGATTAGGGCTCAGTTCCAGGGCCAGGGTTAGGGCTCCGGGTTTGGTCTCAGTTCCAGGGTTAGGGTTAGGGCTCAGTTCTAGGGCCTGGGTAAGGGCTCCGGGCTCAGGCTCACTTCTAGGGCCAGGGTTGGGGCTCAGTTCCAGGACCAGGGTTAGGGCTCTGGGCTTGGGCTCAGCTCCAAGTTTAGGGTTAGGGATTAGGCCAGGGTCAGGGTTAGGGCTCCGGGCTCGGGCTCAGTTCCAGAGAAAAGGGTTAGGGCTCCGGGCTCGGGCTCAGTTCCAGGTTAGGGTGAGGGCTGACGCCAGGGTTAGGCCTTCTGGCTCGGGCTCAATTCCAGGGGAAAGGCTCAGGGGAAAGGCTCAGGGCCTGGGTTCAGTTCCAGGGTTAGGGTTGAGGCCAGGGTTAGGGCTCCAGGCTTGAGTTCAGTTCAGGGCCAGGTTTAGGGCTTTGGGCTTGGGCTCAGTTCCAGGGTTAGTGTTAGGGCCAAGGACAGAACCCCGGTAAGGGTTAGTGCCCAGGCCAGAGTCCCGCTTAGGGTTAGGGCCCAGGCGAGTTCCCCGGTAAGGATTTGGACAAGGCCCTGGGCTCTGGGCTCAGGTTAGTGTTAGGGCTCCAGGCACCAGGCTCCGGTTAGGGTTTGGGCTCAAGGCTCTGAGGTCCGGGCTCCAGTTAGGGTTAGGGTTTGGTTAGGGCTCCAGGCTCCGGTTAGGGTTAGGGTTTTGGCTCCAGGTTCCGGCCTCCGGGTTCCGGCCTCCGGGTTCCGGGTTCAGGGCTCCAAGCTCCGGGCTCAGGCTCCGGGCTCAGGCTTGGGCTCTTGCTCTGGCTCTGGGCTCTGGGCTCTGGGCTCTGGGCTCAGGGCTCCGGTTAGGGTTAGGTCTCCAGGCTCAAGGTTCCGGTTCGGGTTAGGGTTCGGGCTCCCGACTCCAGTTTGGGTTAGGCTTAGAGTTAGTGTTCCAGGGTCTGGGCTGTGTTTAGGGTTAGGGCTCCATGCTCCGGGCTCTGTTAGGGTTAGGGTTTGGGCTTTAGGCTCTAGGGTCTAGGCTCAAGGCTCAAGGTTCTTAGCTCTAGGGACTAGACTCTAGGCTCCAGGCTCTTGGCTCTAGGCTCCGGGCTCGGGTTAGGGCTCCAGGCTCTTGGCTCTAGGCTCTGGGCTTGTGTCTGGGCTCCAGGCTTCAGTCTCAGGGTCAGTTCCAGGCTCCGGTTTCCGGTCTCCGGGCTCTGTTCTCCATGGTCTTGGCTTGGGGTAAGTTCAGGGCTCAGGGCTCCAGGCTTCGGGCTCGTGGTCAGTTCAGGGCTCCGGGCTCCAGGTTCAAGGTTCCAGGTTCTAGGCTCTGGGCCCCAAGGCTCTGAGCTCCAGGCTCAAGACTCCAGAAACTGGGCTCAGGGTTAGTTCCAGGCTCCGGGTTTCCAGACTAAAGGCTCTGGGCTTAATGCTCTTTGCTCCAAGATCCGGGCTCGGGATCAGTTCCAGGCTTCGGTCTCCAGGCTTCAACTTCTAGGCTCTGGGTCAGTGCTAGGCTCTGGGCTCCGGGCTCCGGGCTGCAGGCTCTGGGCTTTATGCTACACGCTGCAGGCTCCAAGCTTCAGGCTAGAGGCTAAAGGCTCCAGGCTCAAGGCTCAAGGCTCAAGGCTCCAGGCTCCAGGTTTCAGGCTTAAGGCTCTAGGCTCGAAGTCAGTTACAGGAACCGGACTCCGTGCTCCGGGCTCTGTGCTACAGCCTCCACGGTCTTTGCTTTAGGGCCCGGGTTCGGCATCAGATCCAGGCTCGGGGGTCCGGGCTCCGGGTTAAGGGTCCCGAGCTTAGGGTCCCTGGCTAAGGGTCCCTTGCTCTGGGTCATTTTCAAGGCTTTAAGCTCCAGGTTAAGGGCTCCAGGCTTCAGGTATGCTGAAAGCTCCAGGCTTTGGTTTAGAGGTTGCTGGCTTCAGGCTCTTGGCTCTGCGCTAAAGGTTCCGGGCTCCATGTTCCAGACTCAGGACTCAAGGTCAGCTCCAGGATCCGGGTTCAAGGCTCCAGCCTCCAGGCTAAGAGCTCCAGGCTCAGTGTCAGTGCCAGGCTTCAGGCTCCGTTCTCTGGGCTCCAGGTTCCGGTCTCCGGGCTCAAGTCTCAAGGCTCCAGGCTGCGCACTCTTTGTTCTGGTCTTCGGGATCAGTTCCAGGCTCTGGGCTCAAGGCTTCAGGCTTGAGATTCCGGGCTCGGGGTTAAATCCAGGCTCCGGGCACCGGGCTACGGGTAACTTCCTGGCTCTTTGATGTGGGTTCCAGGCTCCACGCTCCGGAATCCAGGCTCCAGGCTCGGGGTCATTCCCAGGCTCTTGACTCATAGCTTTGGGCTCTGGGCTCCAGGCTCGGGGTCATTTCCAGGCTCCGGGCTCAAGGCTCCAGTCTCGGGTTCAGTTCCAGGCTCCGGGCTCTGGATTAAAGGCTCCAGGATCCAGGCTCCAGGCTCCAGGCTTCAGGCTCCAGGCTTAAGGCTCCGAGCTCCGGGCTCTAGGCCCCACGCTGCTTTCTTGGGGTCAGTTCCAGGCACCAGGCTCCAAGCTCCGGAGTATAGGCTCTGCGCTCCAGGCTCCATGCTCAAGGCTCCCAGCACGGGGTCATTTCCAGGCTTCAGGCTCCAGGCTCCGGGCTCAAGGTTCCGTACTCGGGGTCAGTTCCAAGCTCCGGGCTCATGGCTTCGGGCTCTGGGTTAGTTTAAAGCTCTGGGCTCAGGGCTCAAGTCTTTAAGCTCTTGGCTCTACGCTCCACGCTCAAGGCTCTGTGCTCCAGGCTCCAGGCTCCAGGCTCTTGGACAGTTCCAGGCTCCGTGCTCCAGGCTACTGGATAAAGACTCCGGGCTCGGGGTCAAATTCCTTGCTCCTGGTTCCGGGCTCAGGGCTAAGGACTTGGGGTCAGTTCCATGCTCCGGTTTCCAGGCTCAAGGCTTCAGGCTCCGGGCTTCAAGCTCCAGTTTCCAGGATTGGGGTCAGTTCCAGGCTGTGGGCTCCAGGCTCCAGGGTTCTTGCTCCGGGCTCAAGGCTCCTTGCTCCAAACTCCTGGTCAATCCTCCAGGGTTTATTAGTCAGGCTCATTTCCAGGCTCTGGGCTCCAGCCTTAAGGCTTTAGGATCCAGGCTCCGTGTTCAGTGTGTGTTCAAGGCTCCGGGCTCCAGGATATGGGCTCCAGGCTCAAGGCTAAAGGCTCCAGGTTCCAGGCTCTTTGTCAGTTCCATACTCCGCACTCAAGGCTCCTGGCTCAAGGCTCGGGGTCAGTTCCAGGCTCCAGGCATTGGGCTCTAGGCTCCAGGCTCAAGGTTCAAAGCTCAAGGCTCCAGGCTCAAGGCTAGGGGTCAGTTCCAAGCTCCAGGCACAAGATTCTTGGCTCCATGCTCCGGGCTCCAGGCTTCAAGCTCTTGGCTCCAGGCACCAGGTTCAAGGCTCTGGGTCGGTTCCATTTTCCGGGCTCCAGGCTTCAGGCTCTGGGCTCAAGGCTCCGGGCTCAGTGTCAGCTAAGGGGCTCCAGGCTATGGGCTCAAAGCTCCAGAATCCAGGCTCAAATTTCCATGCTCCATGCTCCGGGCTCAAGGCTCCAGGCCCCGGGCTCCGTGCTCCGGGCTCTGGGCGCTTGTGCTCCTGGCTCCGAGCTCCGGGCTCCGGGCTCCAGGCTCTACGCTGTGTGCCCGGGGTCAGTTCCAGGCTCCATGATCAAGGCTCCAAGGTTCGGGCTATAGGCTCCGCGCTCCAGGCTCCCAGCACTGGGTAATTTCAAGGATTCAGGTTCCAGGCTCCAGCTTAAAGGTTCCATACTCGGGTCAGTTCCAGGCTCCGGGCTCATGGTTTCGAGCTCCGATTTAGTTTAAGGCTCTGGGCTCTGGGCTCAAGTCTTTAAACTCTGGGTTCTAGACTCCACACTCCGGGCTCCGTTCTCCAAGCTCCTGGCTCTTGGTCAGTTCCAGGCTCCGTGCTCCAGGCTACTGGATAAAGACTACGGGCTCGGAATCAGTTCCAAGCTTCTGGTTCCGGGTCAGGGCTCCGGGCTCCGGGCTCCGGGCTCCGGGCTCGGGGTCAGTTCCATGCTCTGGGCTCCAGGCTCAAGGCTCAGCGCTCCAGTTTCCAGGCTCAAGGCTCCGCGCTCCAGGCTAAAAGCTCGGGGTCAGTCCAGGGTACGGGCTCCAGCCTCAAGGTTCCTGGTTCGGGGTCAGTTCCAGGCTCCGTGCTCCTGGCAACAGGTTCCGCGATCCAGGATCCAGGCTCCATGCTCGGGTTAAGCTCCAGGGTCTGGGCGCAAGGCTCAAGGACTCAAGGCTAGAGCTCAGTTCCATGCTCCGGGCTCCAGGCTCCAGGCTCAAGGCTCCAGTTTCAGGGTCAGTTCCTGGCTCCGGGCTCCAGGCTCCAGGCTCCAGGCTCCAGGCTCCCAGCTCCCGGCTCAGCGCTCCGGGCTCAAGGTTCCGTGCTTGGATTCAGTTCTCGGCTCCAGGTCATGGTTCAAGGCTTGGGGTTAGTTTGAGGATCTGGGCTCCGGGCTTAAGTCTTTAAGCTCTTGGCTCTTGGCTCTGCGCTCCAGGCTCTGTGCTCCAGGCTCAAGGCTCCAGGCTCCAACCTCCAGGTTCCATGCTCCAGGTTCCAGGCTCTTGGTCAGTACCAGGTTCCGTGCTCCAAGCTATAGGTTCAGGACTCCGGGTTCGGAGTCAGTTCCAGACTCCAGGCTTTAGTCTCCAGGCTCCTGCTTCCAGGCTCAGTGCTTCTTGGCTCGTGGTCAGCTCCCTTTCCGAGTTCCAGGCTCCATGCCCTAGGGTCCGGGCTCCAGGCTCCAAGCTCCAGGTTCCAGGTTACATGCTCGGGGTAAGATCGGGGCTTCGGGCTCAAGGCTTCAGGATCCAGGATCCAGGCTTCCGGCTCAGTTTCAGTTCCATGGTTAGCTCTTCGGGCTACAAGCTTCGGGCTCTGGGCTTGGGGTCAGTTCCAGGCTCGAGCTCAAGGCTCCTTTCACGGAGTAAGTTAGAGGCTCCGGGCTCAGGGCTTTAGGCTCTGGATATTCTTCCAGGCTTCAGGCTCAAGTCTCTAGGCTCCAGGATCCAGGCTCCAGGCTTTGGCTACGGGTTCCAGGCTAAAGGCACAGGGTCATTTCCACTCTGCCGGCTCCATACTCCACGGTCCAGGCTCTGGAGTCGGGGTCAGTTCCAGGTTCCGGGCTCCAGGCTCCAGGATCACAACTCCATGCTCATGGCTCAATGCTCCATGTCCCGGGCTCCAGGCTCCTGGCTCCAGGCTCCGCACTCAAGGCTCCAGGCTTTTGATCAGTTCCAGGCTCCAGGTTCCGTGTTAGGTGTCAGTTAAAGGCTTCGGTCTCCAGGGTCCACGCTCCGCGATCAAGTATCCAGGCTCCGGCCTCGGGGTAAGTTCTGCGCCCCAGTCAGGCTCCAGTCTAGAGTTAAGTTCCAGGCTCCTGCTTCCGGGCTCCGGGCTCCGGGCTCCTCGCTAATTGCTCCAGGCTCCAGGCTCCTTGCTCCAACCTCCGGGTCAATTCTCCAGGGTCCTTAATCAGGGTCATTTCCAGGCACCGGGATCCAGGTGCCAAGCTCTGTATGTATTCCAGGCTCTGGGCTCCAGGCTCCAGGCTAAAGGCTCCGGGCTCAAGGCTCTAGGCTCTAGGCTCTTGGTCAGTTCCATGCTCCGTACTCATGGCTCCAGGCTCAAGGCATTGGGCTAGGAATTCCAGGCTCAAGGCTCCATGCTTCAAGCTCTGGGCTCTAGTTTCCAGGCTTGGGATTAGTTCCATTGTCCTGGCTCCAAGCTTCAGGCTCTGGGCTCAAGGCTCCGGGCTTAGTGTCAGTTTCAGGCTCCTGGCTAAGGGCTCAAAGCTCAAGGCTCCAGGCTCAAAGTTCCATGTTCCATGCTCTGGGCTCCAGGCTCAAAGTTCCATGCTCCGGGTCCCGGACTCCGGGCTCTGGGCTCCAGGCTGATCACTGCATGCTTGGGGTCAGTTCCAGGCTCCGTGCTCCAAGTTCCGGGCTAAAGGCTCCGCGCTCCAGGCTCCCGGCTCCCAGCTCCAGGCTCCCAGCACGGGATAATTTCAAGGCTCCAAGCTCCGGTTTAGTTTAAGGCTCTGGGCTTGGGGCTCAAGTCTTTCAGCTCTGGGTTCAAGGCTCCACTCTCCAGGCTCCGTTCTCCAGGCTCCTGGCTTTTGGTCAGTTCCAGGCTCCGTGCTTCAGGCTACTGGATAAATCCTCCGGGCTAAAGGTATGTTCCAATCTCCTGGTTCAGGGTCAGGGTTCAGGGCTGAGGGCTGAGGGCTGAGGGCTGAGGGCTGAGGGCTCAGGGCTCAGGGCTCAGGGCTCCGGGCTCGGGGTCAGTTCCATATTCCTGGCTCCATGCTCCGGGGTCAGGGAACCAGACTGAAGACTCCAGGCTCCAGGCTCCATATTCCACGGTCCAGGCTCTGGACTCAAGTACAGTTCAAGGCTCCAGGCTTCAGTCTCAAGTTTAGTCCCAGACTCCAGGTTCTTTGCTCCAGGCTCATGGTACTTGGCTCAAGGCTCCAGACTTCGGCTCTTTGTTCCAGGCTCCAGTTTCGGGGACAGTTCCAGGTTCCGGGCTCCATGCTCCGGGTCAGGGCACCAGACTCAAGACTTCAGTTTCCAGTCTCCAGGCTCCAGCTCCAGGCTCCAGGCTCCAGGCTCCAGGCTCCAGGCTCCAGGCTCCGGCCTTCGGGCTTCAGGCTTCTGGCTGCTGGCTGCGGGCTGCATGCTCAAGGCTCCGGGCTGCCGGCTCCAGGCTCAAGACTAAAGGGTCCTGGCTCCAGGCTCCAGGCTCCGGACATGGAGTCAGTTCCAAGTTCCAGTCTCCCGGTTTCAGGCGCTAGGCTTCTGGCTCGGGGTAAGTTCCATGCATTGGTTCCACACCCAGGAATCCAGGATTTAGGCTCCATTTTTCAGGCTAAGTTCCAGGCTACAGAGTCTATGCTCCAGACTCGTGACTACGCGTTCCATGCTCCGGGCTCAAGACTCCAGGCTCAAGGCTCAGGGTCACTTTGTGGCTCCAGTCACCAGGCTCTAGACTCCAGGCTCAAGGCTCCAGTCTTTAAGCTCTGGGCTCCAGGTTTAAGGCTCCAGGGTAAGGGTCAGTTCCAGGCTCTGGGCTTCATGCTTTAGGCTCCGGGCTATAGGCTCCGGGCTCAGTGTCAGTTCCAAGCTCTGGGCTCCGCCCTCAAGGCTCCAGGTTCCAGGCTCCAGGGTCTTGGAATGGGGTCATGGGGTCTCCAGGTTTTTGGCTCCAGTTTTCGGGCTCGGGGTCAGTTCCAGGCTACAGGCAACATACTTAAGGTTCGTTGCTACGTGTTCCAGGCTCAAGGCTCCCAGTACCAGGCTCAAGGCTGAAGGCTCCAAGCTCAAGGCTCTGGGTCAGTTCAAGGCTCAAGTCACCGGGCTCAAGGCTTAAAGCTCCATGCTCCAGGCACGGGGTCAGTACCATGCTCCGGGCTCCATGCTTCCGGAGTCAGGACTCCAGACTCAAGACTCTTGGTTCCAGGCTCCAGGCTCCAGGCTTTAGGCTCTAGGCTCCGGGCTCTAGGCTCCGGGTTCCGGGCTTCAGGCTCCACACTCCAGGCTCCACATTCCTTGCTCCAGGCTCAGGGTCAGTTCCAAGCTTCGGGCTCAAAGCTCCAGGCTCCGGACTCCGGGCTCCATTCTCGAGCTCAGTTCCCGTCTCGAGGTTCCTGGCTCCAGGCTCCGGGCTCCAGGCTTTGGCTCAGGGTCTTCTGCCAGGCTCAAGGCTCCAGGCTCCAGGCTCCAGGCTCCAGGCTCCAGGTTCCAGGCTCCAAGCTCCAGACTTCGTGCTCCAGGCTATGGGCTTGTGATCAGTTCCAGGCTCCGGCCTCAAGGCCCCAGGCGCAAGGATTAAGGTTCGGGGTAAGTTCCAGTCTCCAGGCTCAAGGCTCCAGGCTCCAGGTTCCAGGCTCCAGGCTCATTATCACATCAAGGCTCTAGGCTCTAGGGTCCAGGTTCGGCGTCAGTCCCAGGCTCTGGGCTACAGGTTCCAGGTTCCAGGTTCCAGGTTCCAGGCTCCAGGCTCATCGATCCAGTATCCGGGCACTGGATTCGGGGTCAGTTCCATGCTCCAGTCTCCAAGCTCCAGTCTCTGGTTCAGTTAAAGGCTCCAGGCTCAAGGCTCCAAATTCGGGGCCTCAGGCTCCAGACTCCAGGCTCAAGGCTCCAGGCTCCAGGCTCAAGGCTACAGGCTCATGGCTCATGGCTCATGGCTCAAGGCTCCAGGCTCCAGGCTCCGGGCATGGAGTCAGTTCCAAGTTCCGGTCTCCCGCCTTTCAGGCACAAGGCTTCTGGCTCGGGGTAAGTTCTATGCTTGGGGTTCCACACCCAGGGCTCCAGGCTCCAGGCACGGGGTTTTTTTCCAGGCTCCGAGCTCCAGGCTTTTGGCTAGGGGTCTTCTTCCAGGCTCTAGGCTCCAGGTTCAAGGCTTCAGGCTCAAAGCTCGAGTCTCTGGGCTCAAGATCAGTTCCAGACTCCGGTGTCCAGGACCCAGGTTTCGGGTTCAGGGTGTATTCCATGCCCTGGCCTTCGGGCTTCAGGCTCCAGGCTTTGTGCTCGGGCAAAGTTCCATGCTCGGGGATCCACGCCCCTGGCTCCAGGCTCTGAGAACGGGGTCATTTCCACACTCTGGGCTTCAGAATCCAGGTTCAAGACTTTGCCCTCGAGGTCAGTTCCAGGCTCCAGACTCAAGGCTCCATGCTCACGGCTCCATGCTCACGGCTCAATGCTCCGAGCTCCAGGCTCGGGTCAGTTCCAGTCTCCGGGCTGCAGGGTCCTGGCTCAAGGTTTTGTGCTCGGGGTCAGTTCCAGGCTCCGGGCTCAGGGCTCAGGGCTCAGGGCTCAGGGCTCCAGGCACAGGGTCATTTCCAGGTTCCGGGCTCAAGACTATAGGCTCCAGGCTCTTCACTCGGGGTCAGTACAAGGCTTTGGGCTCCCGGCTCTAGGCTCACGGCTCCATGCTCACGGCTCCATTCTCCGGGCCCCAGGCTCCGAGCTCAAGGTTCTGTGCTCGGGGTCAGTTCCAGGCTCCGCGCTCCACGCTCCATGTTCAGGGTCTCCGGGCTTGGGGTCATTTCTTGGCTCCGGGCTCCAGGGTCCGGACTTAAAGTCAGTTCCAGGCTCTATGCTCCAGGCTCAAAGCTCACGGCTCCATGCTACGGAATCCAGGCTTGGGGTAAGTTCCAGGGTTCGGGTTCCAGGCTCAGGGATCAAGGCTCAATGTTCATGGTCAGTTCAAGGCTCCGGGTTCTTTTCTCCGGGCTCGGGGTCACTTCGAGTATCTGGGTTCCGGGCTCCAGTCTTTAAGGTCTGGGCTCTAGATTCCGCGCACTAGGCTCAAGGCTCCAGGCTCCAGGCTCACGGCTACATGCTCCAGGCTCAAGGCGCCAGGCTCCAGGGTCTTGGTCAGTTGCAGGCTCTGTGCTCCAGGATACCGGCTAAAGACTCTAGGCTCGGGAACAGTTCCAGGCTCCAGGCTAAAGGATCCAGGCTCCGTGCTTCAGGCTCCTGGTTCCAGGCACAGGGCTCCGGGCTTGGTGTCAGTTCCATGCTCCGGGCTCCAGGCTCAAGCCTCTAGGCTCGGGGTCAGTTTCAGGCACCGTGCATCAGGCTCCAGGCTCCGTGCCCCAAACACCAGGTCAAGGCTCAAGGTTCCTTGCTCAGGGTAATTTCCAGGCTGTGGGCTCGGGGTTCCAGGCTCCAGGCTCCAGGATCTAGGCCCCAGGCTCAGTGTCAGTTCCAGGCTTTGGGCTCCAGGCTCCAGGCTCCAGGCTCCAAGCTCCAGGCTCCATGCTCCACGCCCCGGCTTTGGGTCAGTTAAGGGCTCCAGGCTCCAGGCTGCAGGCTACAAACTCCAGGCTCCATGCTCCATGCTGCAGGCTTGGGGTCAGTTAAGGCTCCAGGCTCCAGGATCCAGATTCAAGGATCCAGGCTCTGCGCTCCATTACACGGTTTAGAGAATCCGTGCAAGGGTTGAGTTCCAGGCTCCGGGCTAAGGGGTCAGGGCTCAAGCCTTCTGTCTCCAGGCTTATAAATCCGGGCTCCCTGCTCAAGGCTCATGGCTCTGCGGTCAAGGCTCCGGGCTTTGGGCTTTTGGGATGTTCCATTTTCCGGGTACCAGTCTTCAGGCTCCAGGCTCCAGGCTTCAGGCTCTGGGTTAGTTCCAGGCTCTGGGCTCAAGGCTATGGGCACCGGGCTCCAGGCTCCATGCTTCATGCTCTGGGCTCCAGGCTATAGGCTTAAGTGTTGGGGTCAGTTCCAGGCTCAGGGCTCCATGCTTCAGGCTCTGGGCTCAAGGCTCCGGGCTCAGTGTCAGTTCCAGGCTCCTAACTCCCCCCTCAAGGCTCCAGGCTCTGGGCTCCAGGCTCTTGGCATGGGGTCAGTTCCAAGATCTGGTCTCCAGGTTTTAGGCTCCACTTTTCGGGCTCGAGGTCAGTTCCAGGCTACAAGCTCCATAGTCCAGGTTCGTTGCTACGCGTTCCAGGCTCAAGGCTCCAGGCTGAAGTCTCCAAGCTCAAGGCTCCAGGCTCAGGGCAAGTTCCATGCTCCAGGGAATAGGCTCCAAGCTCAAGGCTCGGGGTCAATTCCATGCTCAAGTCACCGGGCTCTAGGCTCCAGGATCCAGGCTAGAGGCGCTATGCTTCAAGCTCTTGGCTCCAGGCTTCAGGCTCGGGGTCAGTTCCAGGCTCCGGGCTCCGGGCTCCGGGCTCCGGGCTCCGGGCTCCATGCTCCGAGGTCAGGGCTCAAGACTCCAGACTCCAGGATTCCTTCTCCAGGCTCCAGGCTCAAGGCTCCTCTCTCCAGGATCCATGCTTCAAGCTCTGGGATCCAGGCTAAAGGCTCCATGCCAATGGTCAGTTCAAGGCTCCATGCTTCAGGCTCCGGGCTCAGTGTCAGTTCCAGGCTCCGGGCTCCCGCTCAAGGCTCCAGGCTCCGGGCTCATGGCTCTGGGCATGGGGTCAGTTCCAAGGTCCAGTCTCCAGCTTTTAGGCTCCACATTTCAGGCTCGGGGTTAGTTCCAGGCTAATGGTTCAATTTTCCAGGCTCGTTGCTACGCGTACCAGGCTCCAGGCTCAAGGCTCAAGGCTCCAGGCTCGGGGTAAGTTCCTTGCTCCGGGCTCAAGCCTCCAAGCTCAAGGCTTGGGGTCAGTTCCACGCTCTAGGTTCCAGGCTCCATGCTCAAGTCTACATGGTTCAAGCTCTTGGCTCCGGGCTCGGGGTCAGTTCCAGGCTCAAGGCTCAAGGCTCCGCTTCCAGGCTTCGCTCTCCAGGCTCCGGGCTGCGGGCTCCAGGCTCCGTGTTGCGGGCTTAAGGCTCCAAGCTCAAGGCTCCAGGCTCCAGGCTCCAGGCTCCAGGCTCCACGCTCCAGGCTCCGGGCAAGGGGATAGGTTCCAAGTTCCGGTCTCCCGGCTTCAGGCTCCAGGCTTCTGGATCGGGGTAAGTTCAATGCTTGGGGTTTCACACCCAGGGCTCCAGGCTCCCGGAACGAGGTTTTTCCCAGGCTCCGGGCTCCTGGCTGTGAGCTTGGGGTCTTCTTCCAGGCTCTAGGCTCCATACTCATGGCTCCAGGCTCCAAGCTCCAGGCTCAAGGCTCCAGGCTCTGGGCTAAAAGCTCCAGGCTCCTTGCTCGGGATCAGTTTAAGGCTCCGGTCACCAAGACCCAGGTTTTGAGTTCAGGGTGTTTTTTCAATGCTCGGGCCTGTGGGCTCCAGACTCCAGGCTCCGGGCATTGGGTCAGGTCCAAGTTCCAGTCTCCAGGCTTAAGGCTCCAGGCTTTGGGCTTGGGCTAAGTTCCATGCTCGGGGTTCCACGCCCTGGGCTCCAGGCTCTGGGACCGGGTCATTTCCACGCTTCGGGCTCAAGAATCCAGGCTCCGAACTCGGAGTAAGTTCTAGGCTCCTGGCTCATTGCTCAAGGCTCACATCTCCATGCTCACGGCTAAATGTTTCGAACTCAAGGCTACAGGTTTTGGGTAAGTTCCAGGGTTCCAGGGCTCTGGGCTCAAGGCTCTGGGATCAGGGTCAGTTTTTTGCTCCGGGCTCCAGTTTGCAGGCTCCAGGCTCAAGGCTCACAGCTGACGGCTCAAAGCTCCAGGCTCAAGGCTCCTGGCTCCAGGGTCTTGGTCAGTTGCAGACTCCGTGTTCCACGCTATCGGCTCAAGACTCTAGGCTCAGGATCAGTTCCAGGCTCCGGGGCACAGAATACAGGCTCCACACTCCTGGCTCCTGGTTCCAGGCACAGGGCTTCCGGGCTTGGTGTCTGTTCCATGCTCTGGGCTCCAAGCTCCAGCCTCTAGGCTCGGGGTCAGTTTCAGGCAATGCGCATCGGGCTCTAAACTCCAGGCTCCATGACCCAAACTTAAGGTCAAGGCTCCAGGTTACTTGCTGGGGGTCATTTCCAGGCTCCAGGCTAAAGGCTCCAGGCTCCAGGCTCCAGGCATGGTGTAGGTTCAAAGTTCTGGGATCCTGGCATCAGGCTCCAGGCTTTGGGTTTGGGGTAAGTTCCCGGCTCCGGGTTCCACGCCCCTGGCTAAAGACTCTGGGCACGGGGTTTTTTCCAGTCTCTGGGCTCCATGCTCCCGGCTCAAAGCTTCGGGCTCTAAGCTCATGGCTCCAGGATCGGGATTAGTTCAAGGCTCCGGGTTCCAGGCCCCAGGTTCCGGGGTCAGGATCAGTTCCAAGCTCTAAGCTCAAGGCTCCTGGCTCCAGGCTCCGGGTTCCAGGCTCCGGGCTCCGGGCTCCGGGCTCCATTCTCGGGTTCAGTTCAAGTCTCGATTTTCCTGGCTCCAGGCTCCGGGCTCCGGGCTCCAGGCTTTGGGCTCAGGGTCTTCTTCAGGGTTCCAGACTCCAGGCTCCAGGCTCAAGGCTCAAGGCTCCAGGCTCCAGGCTAATTATCAGTTCGAGGCTCCAGGCTCTAGGGTCCGGGTTCGGCGTCAGTTCCAGGCTCTGGGCTCTAGGTTCCAGGCTCCAGGCTCCATGCTCATCGATCCATTATCCGGGCTCCAGATTTGGTGTGAGTTCCATGCTCCAGTCTCCAGGCTCCAATCTCCGGTTCAGTTCAAGGCTCCAGGCTCCAGGCTCCAAGTTCGGGACCTCAAGCTCCAGACTCATGGCTCCAGGCTCAAGACTCAAGGCTCAAGGCTCAAGGCTCCAGGCTCCAGGCTCCATGCCTCAAACACCAGGTCAAGGCTCCAGGTTCCTTGCTCAGGGTAATTTCAAGGTCGTGGGCTCTTGGTTCCAGGCTCCAGGCTCCAGGCTCCAGGTTCCAGGCTCCAGGCTCCAGGCTCCAGGCTCTAGGCTCCAGGCTCCAGGCTCAGTGTCAGTTCCAGGCTTTGGGCTCCAGGTTCCAGGCTCCTATCTTAAGGCTCCAAGCTCCAGGCTCCATGAGCCATGCTCCGGGCTTTGGGTCAATTAAGGGTTCCAGGCTCCAGGCTCCAAACTCCGGGCTCCATGCTCCAATGCTTTGGATAAGTTAATGGCTCAAAGATCCAGGCTCCAGGCTCCAGGCACGGGCTCTAGGCTCCAGGAACGGGGTCATTACCAGGCTCCGGACTCCAAGCTCAAATCTCCATGCTCACGGCTCTACGCTCACGGCTCAATGCTCCGAGCTCAAGGCTCTAGGTACGGTGTCAGTTTGAGGATCTGGGCTCCGAGCTCCAGTCCTTGAGCACGTTTCTCTAAGCTCCGCGCTCAGGCTTCGCCCTCCAGACTCAAGGCTCCAGGTTATTTGTAAGTGGAAGGCTCCGGTCTCAAGGTTAACGGCTCCAGACTACGGGCTCGGGTTCAGTTCCAGTCTTGGGGCTACAGGCTCCGGACTCCGATCTACGGCCTCCGGGCCCTGGGCTACGCGTTCCGGCCTCCGGGTTCCGGGCTCAAGCCTCCGGGCTCCATGTTTGGGGTCATTACTAGGCTACGGGCTCCGGGCGCCGGTCTCGTGTTCAGTTCAAGGCTCCGGGATCCTAGCGCTGGGCTAAAGGCTACAAGCTCACCACAATGCCTAGAACTCTCGGTTTTCCTTTTTTTCCTGAGTAGAAGATACTAAAAAAATGTCATTTTTTGAGCCTTTCAGACCATAAGAAGCTGTTTTTGTAACTTTAAGAAAATAATGTTTTTGTCTTAAGGAAAATGTTATGAACTGGTAAGTTTTTGACAAAAAAGCAATAAAACACTTATTTCTGACTTGTTTTTTTCGTTTTTCTTCTTTTCTGAGTAGAAGTGGCAAAAACGTCATTTTTTAGCGTTTCAGACGATAAGAAGCTGTTTTGGTCACTTTGAGACAAGGATGCTTTTTTTCAAGAAGAACTTAATGATTTGATAATACTTATACAAAAATGCAATAAAACCCTTATTTCCTACTTGTTTTTCGTGTTTTCATTCTATTCTCAGTAGAAGAGGCAAAAATGTCATTTTTGAGCGTTTCAGACGATAAGAAGCTGTTTTGGTCACTTTCAGACAAAGATGTTCTTTTTCAAGAAGAACTTCATGATTTGAGACGACTTTTAAGAAAAAGCAGTAAAACAATTATTTCTGACTTGTTTTTTTAGGTTTTCATTCTTTTCTGAGTAGAAGAGGCAAAAATGTCATTTTTGAGCGTTTCAGACGATAAGAAGCTGTTTTGGTCACTTTGAGACAAAGATGTTTTTTTCTCATGCAAAACGTCATGAGCTAATAAGACTTTTACAAAACAGCCATTAAACACCTATTTCTGTCTTGTATTTAGTGTTTTCATGCTTTTCTGAGTAGAAGAGGAAAAAATGTCATTTTTGAGCGTTTCAGATGATAAGAAGCTGTTTTGGTCACTTTGAGAAAAGGATGTTTTTTTTCTCCAGCAAAACGTCATGAACTGATAAGACTTTAACAAAACAGCCATAAAACACTTATTTTAGACTTGTTTTTAGTGTTTTCATGATTTTCTGAGTAGAAGAGGCAAAAATGTCATTTTTGAGCGTTTCAGACGATAAGAAACTTTTATTGTCACTTTGAGAAAAGGATGTTTTTTTCTCAAGCAAAACGTTATGAACTGATAAGACTTTGATAAAAAAGCAATGAAACACCTATTTCTGACTTGTTTTTTTGTCTTTTCATGCTTTTCTGAGTAGAAGAGGCAAAAATGTCATTTTTGAGCGTTTCATGCGAAAAGCAGCTTTTTTGGTCACTTTGAGACAAAGATGTTCTTTTTCAAGCAGAACAACATGATTTGAGAAGACTTTTAAGAAACTGACATAATAAACTTATTTCTTACTTGTTTTTAGTGTTTTCATGCTTTTCTGAGTCGAAGAGGAAAAAAATGTCATTTTTCAGCGTTTCAGACGAAAAGAAGTTATTTTTTTCAGGTTGTGACTTGGATGTTTTTTTTCTCAAGCAAAACTTCATGAACTGATAAGACTTTGACAAAAAAAGCCATGAAACACTTATTTCTGACTTGTTTTTAGTGTTTTCATGCTTTTCTGACTCTTGGTAAAAATGTCATTTTTTAGCGTTTCACGCAAGAAGAAGCTGATTTGGTAACTTTTGAGACAAGGATGTTTTGTCTCAAGCAGAACGTAAAGCTTAACACTTAGTTCTAGCATTTCTCAAACCGCCCCGTGGAGATGGAACGCTCCCTTACGGTGCAACCACACTCTAGTCGAAGAACTCTGTCCATGGTCCTGATTCTTCTTTTTTCTTTCTCTCTCTCTCTCTCTCTCTCTCCCTCTTTCCTCCAACCCCCTTAAAGCTTCACACTGGCGTGCATGGACGTTGAAGAGCACTGGGAAATTTCGCACTGACCCTTGTCAGGGTTTAGACCGGGACGGCTGGTGGACGGTGTGGACTCTGTCTTTTTTCCAGGCCTGTGCGGGACTTTGCTATTTTTCCAGGCCTGTGTTTTTCCAGGCCTTATGTTCTTCAAAGACAGAACGCCGGTTAGCTGATCCCCTTTTCGGTGTCCCCCCCCCCCCTTTTTTTTTTTCTTCCAGCCACCTTGAAGCTGCACACTGGCATGCGCTGAGGAGGAGGAACGCCGGGAAATGTCGCGCTGACCCGGGTCAAGATTAGGCCGGGACCGCCGGCGGACCGTGTGGACTCTGTCTTTTTTCAAGGCCTGTGTGGGACTTTGCTATTTTTCCAGGCCTGTGTGGGAATCTGTTATGTTTTTTCAAAGACAGAACGCCAGTTAGCTGATCCCCTTTTAAACCTCCGGTGCTTTTCTCATCTGGAGCTGGATAACAGTAAAACTCAAACCGTATGTGGGACCAGGGCCGGACTGAGACTCATTTTCAGCCCTGGAGTTCATTTCCAAGGCGTGGGTTAGGGCTCACAGCTCAGGCTTTTTTTTTCCAGGATTAGGATTAGGGCTCAGTTCCAGGGCCAGGGTTAGGGCTCCGGGTTTGGTCTCAGTTCCAGGGTTAGGGTTAGGGCTCAGTTCTAGGGCCTGGGTAAGGGCTCCGGGCTCAGGCTCACTTCTAGGGCCAGGGTTGGGGCTCAGTTCCAGGACCAGGGTTAGGGCTCTGGGCTTGGGCTCAGCTCCAAGTTTAGGGTTAGGGATTAGGCCAGGGTCAGGGTTAGGGCTCCGGGCTCGGGCTCAGTTCCAGAGAAAAGGGTTAGGGCTCCGGGCTCGGGCTCAGTTCCCAGGTTAGGGTGAGGGCTGACGCCAGGGTTAGGCCTTCTGGCTCGGGCTCAATTCCAGGGGAAAGGCTCAGGGGAAAGGCTCAGGGCCTGGGTTCAGTTCCAGGGTTAGGGTTGAGGCCAGGGTTAGGGCTCCAGGCTTGAGTTCAGTTCAGGGCCAGGTTTAGGGCTTTGGGCTTGGGCTCAGTTCCAGGGTTAGTGTTAGGGCCAAGGACAGAACCCCGGTAAGGGTTAGTGCCCAGGCCAGAGTCCCGCTTAGGGTTAGGGCCCAGGCGAGTTCCCCGGTAAGGATTTGGGACAAGGCCCTGGGCTCTGGGCTCAGGTTAGTGTTAGGGCTCCAGGCACCAGGCTCCGGTTAGGGTTTGGGCTCAAGGCTCTGAGGTCCGGGCTCCAGTTAGGGTTAGGGTTTTGGTTAGGGCTCCAGGCTCCGGTTAGGGTTAGGGTTTTGGCTCCAGGTTCCGGCCTCCGGGTTCCGGCCTCCGGGTTCCGGGTTCAGGGCTCCAAGCTCCGGGCTCAGGCTCCGGGCTCAGGCTTGGGCTCTTGCTCTGGCTCTGGGCTCTGGGCTCTGGGCTCTGGGCTCAGGGCTCCGGTTAGGGTTAGGTCTCCAGGCTCAAGGTTCCGGTTCGGGTTAGGGTTCGGGCTCCCGACTCCAGTTTGGGTTAGGCTTAGAGTTAGTGTTCCAGGGTCTGGGCTGTGTTTAGGGTTAGGGCTCCATGCTCCGGGCTCTGTTTAGGGTTAGGGTTTGGGCTTTAGGCTCTAGGGTCTAGGCTCAAGGCTCAAGGTTCTTAGCTCTAGGGACTAGACTCTAGGCTCCAGGCTCTTGGCTCTAGGCTCCGGGCTCGGGTTAGGGCTCCAGGCTCTTGGCTCTAGGCTCTGGGCTTGTGTCTGGGCTCCAGGCTTCAGTCTCAGGGTCAGTTCCAGGCTCCGGTTTCCGGTCTCCGGGCTCTGTTCTCCATGGTCTTGGCTTGGGGTAAGTTCAGGGCTCAGGGCTCCAGGCTTCGGGCTCGTGGTCAGTTCAGGGCTCCGGGCTCCAGGTTCAAGGTTCCAGGTTCTAGGCTCTGGGCCCCAAGGCTCTGAGCTCCAGGCTCAAGACTCCAGAAACTGGGCTCAGGGTTAGTTCCAGGCTCCGGGTTCCAGACTAAAGGCTCTGGGCTTAATGCTCTTTGCTCCAAGATCCGGGCTCGGGATCAGTTCCAGGCTTCGGTCTCCAGGCTTCAACTTCTAGGCTCTGGGTCAGTGCTAGGCTCTGGGCTCCGGGCTCCGGGCTGCAGGCTCTGGGCTTTATGCTACACGCTGCAGGCTCCAAGCTTCAGGCTAGAGGCTAAAGGCTCCAGGCTCAAGGCTCAAGGCTCAAGGCTCCAGGCTCCAGGTTTCAGGCTTAAGGCTCTAGGCTCGAAGTCAGTTACAGGAACCGGACTCCGTGCTCCGGGCTCTGTGCTACAGCCTCCACGGTCTTTGCTTTAGGGCCCGGGTTCGGCATCAGATCCAGGCTCGGGGGTCCGGGCTCCGGGTTAAGGGTCCCGAGCTTAGGGTCCCTGGCTAAGGGTCCCTTGCTCTGGGTCATTTTCAAGGCTTTAAGCTCCAGGTTAAGGGCTCCAGGCTTCAGGTATGCTGAAAGCTCCAGGCTTTGGTTTAGAGGTTGCTGGCTTCAGGCTCTTGGCTCTGCGCTAAAGGTTCCGGGCTCCATGTTCCAGACTCAGGACTCAAGGTCAGCTCCAGGATCCGGGTTCAAGGCTCCAGCCTCCAGGCTAAGAGCTCCAGGCTCAGTGTCAGTGCCAGGCTTCAGGCTCCGTTCTCTGGGCTCCAGGTTCCGGTCTCCGGGCTCAAGTCTCAAGGCTCCAGGCTGCGCACTCTTTGTTCTGGTCTTCGGGATCAGTTCCAGGCTCTGGGCTCAAGGCTTCAGGCTTGAGATTCCGGGCTCGGGGTTAAATCCAGGCTCCGGGCACCGGGCTACGGGTAACTTCCTGGCTCTTTGATGTGGGTTCCAGGCTCCACGCTCCGGAATCCAGGCTCCAGGCTCGGGGTCATTCCCAGGCTCTTGACTCATAGCTTTGGGCTCTGGGCTCCAGGCTCGGGGTCATTTCCAGGCTCCGGGCTCAAGGCTCCAGTCTCGGGTTCAGTTCCAGGCTCCGGGCTCTGGATTAAAGGCTCCAGGATCCAGGCTCCAGGCTCCAGGCTTCAGGCTCCAGGCTTAAGGCTCCGAGCTCCGGGCTCTAGGCCCCACGCTGCTTTCTTGGGGTCAGTTCCAGGCACCAGGCTCCAAGCTCCGGAGTATAGGCTCTGCGCTCCAGGCTCCATGCTCAAGGCTCCCAGCACGGGGTCATTTCCAGGCTTCAGGCTCCAGGCTCCGGGCTCAAGGTTCCGTACTCGGGGTCAGTTCCAAGCTCCGGGCTCATGGCTTCGGGCTCTGGGTTAGTTTAAAGCTCTGGGCTCAGGGCTCAAGTCTTTAAGCTCTTGGCTCTACGCTCCACGCTCAAGGCTCTGTGCTCCAGGCTCCAGGCTCCAGGCTCTTGGACAGTTCCAGGCTCCGTGCTCCAGGCTACTGGATAAAGACTCCGGGCTCGGGGTCAAATTCCTTGCTCCTGGTTCCGGGCTCAGGGCTAAGGACTTGGGGTCAGTTCCATGCTCCGGTTTCCAGGCTCAAGGCTTCAGGCTCCGGGCTTCAAGCTCCAGTTTCCAGGATTGGGGTCAGTTCCAGGCTGTGGGCTCCAGGCTCCAGGGTTCTTGCTCCGGGCTCAAGGCTCCTTGCTCCAAACTCCTGGTCAATCCTCCAGGGTTTATTAGTCAGGCTCATTTCCAGGCTCTGGGCTCCAGCCTTAAGGCTTTAGGATCCAGGCTCCGTGTTCAGTGTGTGTTCAAGGCTCCGGGCTCCAGGATATGGGCTCCAGGCTCAAGGCTAAAGGCTCCAGGTTCCAGGCTCTTTGTCAGTTCCATACTCCGCACTCAAGGCTCCTGGCTCAAGGCTCGGGGTCAGTTCCAGGCTCCAGGCATTGGGCTCTAGGCTCCAGGCTCAAGGTTCAAAGCTCAAGGCTCCAGGCTCAAGGCTAGGGGTCAGTTCCAAGCTCCAGGCACAAGATTCTTGGCTCCATGCTCCGGGCTCCAGGCTTCAAGCTCTTGGCTCCAGGCACCAGGTTCAAGGCTCTGGGTCGGTTCCATTTTCCGGGCTCCAGGCTTCAGGCTCTGGGCTCAAGGCTCCGGGCTCAGTGTCAGCTAAGGGGCTCCAGGCTATGGGCTCAAAGCTCCAGAATCCAGGCTCAAATTTCCATGCTCCATGCTCCGGGCTCAAGGCTCCAGGCCCCGGGCTCCGTGCTCCGGGCTCTGGGCGCTTGTGCTCCTGGCTCCGAGCTCCGGGCTCCGGGCTCCAGGCTCTACGCTGTGTGCCCGGGGTCAGTTCCAGGCTCCATGATCAAGGCTCCAAGGTTCGGGCTATAGGCTCCGCGCTCCAGGCTCCCAGCACTGGGTAATTTCAAGGATTCAGGTTCCAGGCTCCAGCTTAAAGGTTCCATACTCGGGTCAGTTCCAGGCTCCGGGCTCATGGTTTCGAGCTCCGATTTAGTTTAAGGCTCTGGGCTCTGGGCTCAAGTCTTTAAACTCTGGGTTCTAGACTCCACACTCCGGGCTCCGTTCTCCAAGCTCCTGGCTCTTGGTCAGTTCCAGGCTCCGTGCTCCAGGCTACTGGATAAAGACTCCGGGCTCGGAATCAGTTCCAAGCTTCTGGTTCCGGGTCAGGGCTCCGGGCTCCGGGCTCCGGGCTCCGGGCTCGGGGTCAGTTCCATGCTCTGGGCTCCAGGCTCAAGGCTCAGCGCTCCAGTTTCCAGGCTCAAGGCTCCGCGCTCCAGGCTAAAAGCTCGGGGTCAGTCCAGGGTACGGGCTCCAGCCTCAAGGTTCCTGGTTCGGGGTCAGTTCCAGGCTCCGTGCTCCTGGCAACAGGTTCCGCGATCCAGGATCCAGGCTCCATGCTCGGGTTAAGCTCCAGGGTCTGGGCGCAAGGCTCAAGGACTCAAGGCTAGAGCTCAGTTCCATGCTCCGGGCTCCAGGCTCCAGGCTCAAGGCTCCAGTTTCAGGGTCAGTTCCTGGCTCCGGGCTCCAGGCTCCAGGCTCCAGGCTCCAGGCTCCAGGCTCCAGGCTCCAGGCTCCAGGCTCCCAGCTCCCGGCTCAGCGCTCCGGGCTCAAGGTTCCGTGCTTGGATTCAGTTCTCGGCTCCAGGTCATGGTTCAAGGCTTGGGGTTAGTTTGAGGATCTGGGCTCCGGGCTTAAGTCTTTAAGCTCTTGGCTCTTGGCTCTGCGCTCCAGGCTCTGTGCTCCAGGCTCAAGGCTCCAGGCTCCAACCTCCAGGTTCCATGCTCCAGGTTCCAGGCTCTTGGTCAGTACCAGGTTCCGTGCTCCAAGCTATAGGTTCAGGACTCCGGGTTCGGAGTCAGTTCCAGACTCCAGGCTTTAGTCTCCAGGCTCCTGCTTCCAGGCTCAGTGCTTCTTGGCTCGTGGTCAGCTCCCTTTTCCGAGTTCCAGGCTCCATGCCCTAGGGTCCGGGCTCCAGGCTCCAAGCTCCAGGTTCCAGGTTACATGCTCGGGGTAAGATCGGGGCTTCGGGCTCAAGGCTTCAGGATCCAGGATCCAGGCTTCCGGCTCAGTTTCAGTTCCATGGTTAGCTCTTCGGGCTACAAGCTTCGGGCTCTGGGCTTGGGGTCAGTTCCAGGCTCGAGCTCAAGGCTCCTTTCACGGAGTAAGTTAGAGGCTCCGGGCTCAGGGCTTTAGGCTCTGGATATTCTTCCAGGCTTCAGGCTCAAGTCTCTAGGCTCCAGGATCCAGGCTCCAGGCTTTGGCTACGGGTTCCAGGCTAAAGGCACAGGGTCATTTCCACTCTGCCGGCTCCATACTCCACGGTCCAGGCTCTGGAGTCGGGGTCAGTTCCAGGTTCCGGGCTCCAGGCTCCAGGATCACAACTCCATGCTCATGGCTCAATGCTCCATGTCCCGGGCTCCAGGCTCCTGGCTCCAGGCTCCGCACTCAAGGCTCCAGGCTTTTGATCAGTTCCAGGCTCCAGGTTCCGTGTTAGGTGTCAGTTAAAGGCTTCGGTCTCCAGGGTCCACGCTCCGCGATCAAGTATCCAGGCTCCGGCCTCGGGGTAAGTTCTGCGCCCCAGTCAGGCTCCAGTCTAGAGTTAAGTTCCAGGCTCCTGCTTCCGGGCTCCGGGCTCCGGGCTCCTCGCTAATTGCTCCAGGCTCCAGGCTCCTTGCTCCAACCTCCGGGTCAATTCTCCAGGGTCCTTAATCAGGGTCATTTCCAGGCACCGGGATCCAGGTGCCAAGCTCTGTATGTATTCCAGGCTCTGGGCTCCAGGCTCCAGGCTAAAGGCTCCGGGCTCAAGGCTCTAGGCTCTAGGCTCTTGGTCAGTTCCATGCTCCGTACTCATGGCTCCAGGCTCAAGGCATTGGGCTAGGAATTCCAGGCTCAAGGCTCCATGCTTCAAGCTCTGGGCTCTAGTTTCCAGGCTTGGGATTAGTTCCATTGTCCTGGCTCCAAGCTTCAGGCTCTGGGCTCAAGGCTCCGGGCTTAGTGTCAGTTTCAGGCTCCTGGCTAAGGGCTCAAAGCTCAAGGCTCCAGGCTCAAAGTTCCATGTTCCATGCTCTGGGCTCCAGGCTCAAAGTTCCATGCTCCGGGTCCCGGACTCCGGGCTCTGGGCTCCAGGCTGATCACTGCATGCTTGGGGTCAGTTCCAGGCTCCGTGCTCCAAGTTCCGGGCTAAAGGCTCCGCGCTCCAGGCTCCCGGCTCCCAGCTCCAGGCTCCCAGCACGGGATAATTTCAAGGCTCCAAGCTCCGGTTTAGTTTAAGGCTCTGGGCTTGGGGCTCAAGTCTTTCAGCTCTGGGTTCAAGGCTCCACTCTCCAGGCTCCGTTCTCCAGGCTCCTGGCTTTTGGTCAGTTCCAGGCTCCGTGCTTCAGGCTACTGGATAAATCCTCCGGGCTAAAGGTATGTTCCAATCTCCTGGTTCAGGGTCAGGGTTCAGGGCTGAGGGCTGAGGGCTGAGGGCTGAGGGCTGAGGGCTGAGGGCTGAGGGCTCAGGGCTCAGGGCTCAGGGCTCCGGGCTCGGGGTCAGTTCCATATTCCTGGCTCCATGCTCCGGGGTCAGGGAACCAGACTGAAGACTCCAGGCTCCAGGCTCCATATTCCACGGTCCAGGCTCTGGACTCAAGTACAGTTCAAGGCTCCAGGCTTCAGTCTCAAGTTTAGTCCCAGACTCCAGGTTCTTTGCTCCAGGCTCATGGTACTTGGCTCAAGGCTCCAGACTTCGGCTCTTTGTTCCAGGCTCCAGTTTCGGGGACAGTTCCAGGTTCCGGGCTCCATGCTCCGGGGTCAGGGCACCAGACTCAAGACTTCAGTTTCCAGTCTCCAGGCTCCAGGCTCCAGGCTCCAGGCTCCAGGCTCCAGGCTCCAGGCTCCGGCCTTCGGGCTTCAGGCTTCTGGCTGCTGGCTGCGGGCTGCATGCTCAAGGCTCCGGGCTGCCGGCTCCAGGCTCAAGACTAAAGGGTCCTGGCTCCAGGCTCCAGGCTCCGGACATGGAGTCAGTTCCAAGTTCCAGTCTCCCGGTTTCAGGCGCTAGGCTTCTGGCTCGGGGTAAGTTCCATGCATTGGTTCCACACCCAGGAATCCAGGATTTAGGCTCCATTTTTCAGGCTAAGTTCCAGGCTACAGACTCTATGCTCCAGACTCGTGACTACGCGTTCCATGCTCCGGGCTCAAGACTCCAGGCTCAAGGCTCAGGGTCACTTTGTGGCTCCAGTCACCAGGCTCTAGACTCCAGGCTCAAGGCTCCAGTCTTTAAGCTCTGGGCTCCAGGTTTAAGGCTCCAGGGTAAGGGTCAGTTCCAGGCTCTGGGCTTCATGCTTTAGGCTCCGGGCTATAGGCTCCGGGCTCAGTGTCAGTTCCAAGCTCTGGGCTCCGCCCTCAAGGCTCCAGGTTCCAGGCTCCAGGGTCTTGGAATGGGGTCATGGGGTCTCCAGGTTTTTGGCTCCAGTTTTCGGGCTCGGGGTCAGTTCCAGGCTACAGGCAACATACTTAAGGTTCGTTGCTACGTGTTCCAGGCTCAAGGCTCCCAGTACCAGGCTCAAGGCTGAAGGCTCCAAGCTCAAGGCTCTGGGTCAGTTCAAGGCTCAAGTCACCGGGCTCAAGGCTTAAAGCTCCATGCTCCAGGCACGGGGTCAGTACCATGCTCCGGGCTCCATGCTTCCGGAGTCAGGACTCCAGACTCAAGACTCTTGGTTCCAGGCTCCAGGCTCCAGGCTTTAGGCTCTAGGCTCCGGGCTCTAGGCTCCGGGTTCCGGGCTTCAGGCTCCACACTCCAGGCTCCACATTCCTTGCTCCAGGCTCAGGGTCAGTTCCAAGCTTCGGGCTCAAAGCTCCAGGCTCCGGACTCCGGGCTCCATTCTCGAGCTCAGTTCCCGTCTCGAGGTTCCTGGCTCCAGGCTCCGGGCTCCAGGCTTTTGGCTCAGGGTCTTCTGCCAGGCTCAAGGCTCCAGGCTCCAGGCTCCAGGCTCCAGGCTCCAGGTTCCAGGCTCCAAGCTCCAGACTTCGTGCTCCAGGCTATGGGCTTGTGATCAGTTCCAGGCTCCGGCCTCAAGGCCCCAGGCGCAAGGATTAAGGTTCGGGGTAAGTTCCAGTCTCCAGGCTCAAGGCTCCAGGCTCCAGGTTCCAGGCTCCAGGCTCATTATCACATCAAGGCTCTAGGCTCTAGGGTCCAGGTTCGGCGTCAGTCCCAGGCTCTGGGCTACAGGTTCCAGGTTCCAGGTTCCAGGTTCCAGGCTCCAGGCTCATCGATCCAGTATCCGGGCACTGGATTCGGGGTCAGTTCCATGCTCCAGTCTCCAAGCTCCAGTCTCTGGTTCAGTTAAAGGCTCCAGGCTCAAGGCTCCAAATTCGGGGCCTCAGGCTCCAGACTCCAGGCTCAAGGCTCCAGGCTCCAGGCTCAAGGCTACAGGCTCATGGCTCATGGCTCATGGCTCAAGGCTCCAGGCTCCAGGCTCCGGGCATGGAGTCAGTTCCAAGTTCCGGTCTCCCGCCTTTCAGGCACAAGGCTTCTGGCTCGGGGTAAGTTCTATGCTTGGGGTTCCACACCCAGGGCTCCAGGCTCCAGGCACGGGGTTTTTTTCCAGGCTCCGAGCTCCAGGCTTTTGGCTAGGGGTCTTCTTCCAGGCTCTAGGCTCCAGGTTCAAGGCTTCAGGCTCAAAGCTCGAGTCTCTGGGCTCAAGATCAGTTCCAGACTCCGGTGTCCAGGACCCAGGTTTCGGGTTCAGGGTGTATTCCATGCCCTGGCCTTCGGGCTTCAGGCTCCAGGCTTTGTGCTCGGGCAAAGTTCCATGCTCGGGGATCCACGCCCCTGGCTCCAGGCTCTGAGAACGGGGTCATTTCCACACTCTGGGCTTCAGAATCCAGGTTCAAGACTTTGCCCTCGAGGTCAGTTCCAGGCTCCAGACTCAAGGCTCCATGCTCACGGCTCCATGCTCACGGCTCAATGCTCCGAGCTCCAGGCTCGGGGTCAGTTCCAGTCTCCGGGCTGCAGGGTCCTGGCTCAAGGTTTTGTGCTCGGGGTCAGTTCCAGGCTCCGGGCTCAGGGCTCAGGGCTCAGGGCTCAGGGCTCCAGGCACAGGGTCATTTCCAGGTTCCGGGCTCAAGACTATAGGCTCCAGGCTCTTCACTCGGGGTCAGTACAAGGCTTTGGGCTCCCGGCTCTAGGCTCACGGCTCCATGCTCACGGCTCCATTCTCCGGGCCCCAGGCTCCGAGCTCAAGGTTCTGTGCTCGGGGTCAGTTCCAGGCTCCGCGCTCCACGCTCCATGTTCAGGGTCTCCGGGCTTGGGGTCATTTCTTGGCTCCGGGCTCCAGGGTCCGGACTTAAAGTCAGTTCCAGGCTCTATGCTCCAGGCTCAAAGCTCACGGCTCCATGCTACGGAATCCAGGCTTGGGGTAAGTTCCAGGGTTCGGGTTCCAGGCTCAGGGATCAAGGCTCAATGTTCATGGTCAGTTCAAGGCTCCGGGTTCTTTTCTCCGGGCTCGGGGTCACTTCGAGTATCTGGGTTCCGGGCTCCAGTCTTTAAGGTCTGGGCTCTAGATTCCGCGCACTAGGCTCAAGGCTCCAGGCTCCAGGCTCACGGCTACATGCTCCAGGCTCAAGGCGCCAGGCTCCAGGGTCTTGGTCAGTTGCAGGCTCTGTGCTCCAGGATACCGGCTAAAGACTCTAGGCTCGGGAACAGTTCCAGGCTCCAGGCTAAAGGATCCAGGCTCCGTGCTTCAGGCTCCTGGTTCCAGGCACAGGGCTCCGGGCTTGGTGTCAGTTCCATGCTCCGGGCTCCAGGCTCAAGCCTCTAGGCTCGGGGTCAGTTTCAGGCACCGTGCATCAGGCTCCAGGCTCCGTGCCCCAAACACCAGGTCAAGGCTCAAGGTTCCTTGCTCAGGGTAATTTCCAGGCTGTGGGCTCGGGGTTCCAGGCTCCAGGCTCCAGGATCTAGGCCCCAGGCTCAGTGTCAGTTCCAGGCTTTGGGCTCCAGGCTCCAGGCTCCAGGCTCCAAGCTCCAGGCTCCATGCTCCACGCCCCGGCTTTGGGTCAGTTAAGGGCTCCAGGCTCCAGGCTGCAGGCTACAAACTCCAGGCTCCATGCTCCATGCTGCAGGCTTGGGGTCAGTTAAGGCTCCAGGCTCCAGGATCCAGATTCAAGGATCCAGGCTCTGCGCTCCATTACACGGTTTAGAGAATCCGTGCAAGGGTTGAGTTCCAGGCTCCGGGCTAAGGGGTCAGGGCTCAAGCCTTCTGTCTCCAGGCTTATAAATCCGGGCTCCCTGCTCAAGGCTCATGGCTCTGCGGTCAAGGCTCCGGGCTTTGGGCTTTTGGGATGTTCCATTTTCCGGGTACCAGTCTTCAGGCTCCAGGCTCCAGGCTTCAGGCTCTGGGTTAGTTCCAGGCTCTGGGCTCAAGGCTATGGGCACCGGGCTCCAGGCTCCATGCTTCATGCTCTGGGCTCCAGGCTATAGGCTTAAGTGTTGGGGTCAGTTCCAGGCTCAGGGCTCCATGCTTCAGGCTCTGGGCTCAAGGCTCCGGGCTCAGTGTCAGTTCCAGGCTCCTAACTCCCCCCTCAAGGCTCCAGGCTCTGGGCTCCAGGCTCTTGGCATGGGGTCAGTTCCAAGATCTGGTCTCCAGGTTTTAGGCTCCACTTTTCGGGCTCGAGGTCAGTTCCAGGCTACAAGCTCCATAGTCCAGGTTCGTTGCTACGCGTTCCAGGCTCAAGGCTCCAGGCTGAAGTCTCCAAGCTCAAGGCTCCAGGCTCAGGGCAAGTTCCATGCTCCAGGGAATAGGCTCCAAGCTCAAGGCTCGGGGTCAATTCCATGCTCAAGTCACCGGGCTCTAGGCTCCAGGATCCAGGCTAGAGGCGCTATGCTTCAAGCTCTTGGCTCCAGGCTTCAGGCTCGGGGTCAGTTCCAGGCTCCGGGCTCCGGGCTCCGGGCTCCGGGCTCCGGGCTCCATGCTCCGAGGTCAGGGCTCAAGACTCCAGACTCCAGGATTCCTTCTCCAGGCTCCAGGCTCAAGGCTCCTCTCTCCAGGATCCATGCTTCAAGCTCTGGGATCCAGGCTAAAGGCTCCATGCCAATGGTCAGTTCAAGGCTCCATGCTTCAGGCTCCGGGCTCAGTGTCAGTTCCAGGCTCCGGGCTCCCGCTCAAGGCTCCAGGCTCCGGGCTCATGGCTCTGGGCATGGGGTCAGTTCCAAGGTCCAGTCTCCAGCGTTTAGGCTCCACATTTCAGGCTCGGGGTTAGTTCCAGGCTAATGGTTCAATTTTCCAGGCTCGTTGCTACGCGTACCAGGCTCCAGGCTCAAGGCTCAAGGCTCCAGGCTCGGGGTAAGTTCCTTGCTCCGGGCTCAAGCCTCCAAGCTCAAGGCTTGGGGTCAGTTCCACGCTCTAGGTTCCAGGCTCCATGCTCAAGTCTACATGGTTCAAGCTCTTGGCTCCGGGCTCGGGGTCAGTTCCAGGCTCAAGGCTCAAGGCTCCGCTTCCAGGCTTCGCTCTCCAGGCTCCGGGCTGCGGGCTCCAGGCTCCGTGTTGCGGGCTTAAGGCTCCAAGCTCAAGGCTCCAGGCTCCAGGCTCCAGGCTCCAGGCTCCACGCTCCAGGCTCCGGGCAAGGGGATAGGTTCCAAGTTCCGGTCTCCCGGCTTCAGGCTCCAGGCTTCTGGATCGGGGTAAGTTCAATGCTTGGGGTTTCACACCCAGGGCTCCAGGCTCCCGGAACGAGGTTTTTCCCAGGCTCCGGGCTCCTGGCTGTGAGCTTGGGGTCTTCTTCCAGGCTCTAGGCTCCATACTCATGGCTCCAGGCTCCAAGCTCCAGGCTCAAGGCTCCAGGCTCTGGGCTAAAAGCTCCAGGCTCCTTGCTCGGGATCAGTTTAAGGCTCCGGTCACCAAGACCCAGGTTTTGAGTTCAGGGTGTTTTTTCAATGCTCGGGCCTGTGGGCTCCAGACTCCAGGCTCCGGGCATTGGGTCAGGTCCAAGTTCCAGTCTCCAGGCTTAAGGCTCCAGGCTTTGGGCTTGGGCTAAGTTCCATGCTCGGGGTTCCACGCCCTGGGCTCCAGGCTCTGGGACCGGGTCATTTCCACGCTTCGGGCTCAAGAATCCAGGCTCCGAACTCGGAGTAAGTTCTAGGCTCCTGGATCATTGCTCAAGGCTCACATCTCCATGCTCACGGCTAAATGTTTCGAACTCAAGGCTACAGGTTTTGGGTAAGTTCCAGGGTTCCAGGGCTCTGGGCTCAAGGCTCTGGGATCAGGGTCAGTTTTTTGCTCCGGGCTCCAGTTTGCAGGCTCCAGGCTCAAGGCTCACAGCTGACGGCTCAAAGCTCCAGGCTCAAGGCTCCTGGCTCCAGGGTCTTGGTCAGTTGCAGACTCCGTGTTCCACGCTATCGGCTCAAGACTCTAGGCTCAGGATCAGTTCCAGGCTCCGGGGCACAGAATACAGGCTCCACACTCCTGGCTCCTGGTTCCAGGCACAGGGCTTCCGGGCTTGGTGTCTGTTCCATGCTCTGGGCTCCAAGCTCCAGCCTCTAGGCTCGGGGTCAGTTTCAGGCAATGCGCATCGGGCTCTAAACTCCAGGCTCCATGACCCAAACTTAAGGTCAAGGCTCCAGGTTACTTGCTGGGGGTCATTTCCAGGCTCCAGGCTAAAGGCTCCAGGCTCCAGGCTCCAGGCTCCAGGCTCCTTCCTAATGGATCAAGGCTTTTGGCTCGGAGTATGTTCGTGGCTCCGGGCTCAAAGTTTTAGGCTCCTTATTTCGGGCTCAGTTCATGGCTACCGGCTCAAGGCTCCAGGCTCGTGACTGCGCATTCCAGGCTAAAGGCACCTGGCTCCAGGCTCCAGGCTCCAGGCTCAGTGTCAGTTCCAGGCTTTGGGCTCCAGGTTCCAGGCTCAAGTCTCCAAGCTCCGGGCTTTGGATCAGTTAAGGGCTCCAGGCTCCAAAGTCCAGGCTCCGTCAGTTGGCTTGGGGTCAGGCTTGGGGTCAGTTAAGGGATCCAGGCTCCAGGCTCCAGGATCCAGGCTCCAGGATCCAGGCTCTGAACTCCATTTCCCGGTTTCAAGAATCCGGGCTAGGGTTAAGTTCCATTCTCCGGGCTCAGGGCTCAATCCTCCTGTCTCCAGGCTTCAGATTCCGGGCTCCCGGCTCAAGGCTCATGGCTCCGCGGTCAAGGCTCCGTGCTCCAGGCTTTGGGCTTTGGGGCAGTTCCATTGTCTGGGTACCAGGCTTAAGGCTCTAAACTTCAGGCTCTGGGTCAGTTCCAGGCTCTGGGCTCAAGGCTCCGGGCTCCAGGCTCCAGGTTTTGTACACCAGGCTCCAGGTCCCAGACACCGAGCTCAAGGATCCGGGATCGGAATCAGTTCGAGGCTCTGGGCTCAAGGCTCTTGGATCAGGGTCAGTTTGTTGCTCCCTCTTCCAGTTTGCAGGCTCCAGGCTCAAGGCTCTAGGCACTGGGATCCAGGCTTTTCACTCCATTCTCTGGTTTCAAGAATCTGGGCTAGGGTTTTGTTCCAGGCTCCGGGCTCAGGGCTCAAGCCTCCAGTCTCAAGGCTTATGATTCCGGGCTCCCGTCTCAAGGCTCATGACTCCGCGGTCAAGGCTCCGGGCTCCAGGCTTTGGGCTTTGGGGAAGTTCCATTCTCCGGGTACCAGGCTTCAGGCACCAGGCTTCAGGCTCTGGGTCAGTTCCAGGCTCTGGGCTCAAGGCTCCGGGCTCCAGGCTCCAAGCTCCAGGTTCCATGCACCAGGCTCCAGGATCCAGACACCACGCTACAGGATCCAGGATCGGGATCAGTTCGAGGCTCTAGGCTCAAGGCTCTGGGATAAGGGTCAGTTTTTTGCTCCGGGCTCCAGGCTCAAGGCTCCAGGCCCCAGTCTCCGCATTCCTTCCTCCAGGATCCAGGCTTTGGGCTTGGAGTATGTTCGTGGCTCTGGGCTCAAGGTTTTTGGCTCCATATTTTGGGCACAGTTTCAGGCTACGGCCTCTATGCTCCAGGTTCCTGACTACGCGTTCCAGGCTAATGACACCTGGCTCCAGGCTCAAGGCTCAGGGTCAGTTCATGGCTCCAGTCAACAGGCTCTAGACTCAAGGCTCAAGGCTCCATGCTTCATGCTCTGGGCTCCAGGGTCGGGGTCAGTTCCAGGCTCCAGGTTCCATGTTTCAGGCTCTGGGCTCAAGGCTCTGGACTCAGTGTCATTTCCAGGCTCCGTGCTCCCCTCTCAAGGCTCCAGGATTCAGGCTCCAGACTCCAGGCTCCAGGCTCTAGGCTTCTTGCTCGGGGTAAGTTCCATGCTTAGGGTTTCACGCCCAGGGCTAAAGGCTCCTGGCTTTGGGCTTGGGGTCTTCTTCCAGGCACTTGGCTCCATGCTAATGGCTCCAGGCTCCAAGCTCCAGGCTCAAGTCTCCAGGCTCCAGGTTCAAAGCTCCAGGCTCAAAGCTCCAGGCTCAAAGCTCCAGGCTCTGGGCTCGGGATCAGTTCAAGGCTCCGGGCACAAGGACCCAGGTTTCGGATTAAGGGTGTATTCCATGCCCTGGACTGTGGGCTCCAGACTCCATGCTCCGGTCATTGGATCAGGTCCAAGTTCCAGTGTCCAGGCTTAAGGCTCCAGGCTTGGGGCTCTGGCTAAGTTCCATGCTCGGGGTTCCACGCCCTGGGCTCCAGGCTCTGGGAATGGGGTCATTTCCAGACTCCGGGCTCCAGAATCAAGGCTTCGGACTCGGAGTCAGTTCCAGGCTCCAGGCTCCAGGCTCCAGGCTCCAGGCTCCTGGCTCCAGTCTCCAGGCTCACAGCTCCATGCTCACGGCTCAATGCTCCGAGCTCCAAGCTCCAGACTCCAGGCTCGGTTCAGTTAAAGTCTCCGGGCTTCTGGGTCCTGACTCAAGGTTCCGTGCTCGGAGTCAGTTCCAGTCTCCGGACTCCAGGCTCCAGGTACAGGGTCATTTCCAGGCTCCTGGCTCAAGACTCAAGGCTCCAGGCTCTTGACTCCGGGTCAGTACAGGGCTTTGGGCTCACAGCTCCAGGGTCAAAGCTCCATGCTCCGGACCCCAGGTCCCGAGCTCAAGGATCTGTGCTTGGGGTCAGTTCCAGGCTCCGCGCTCCACGCTCCATGTTCAGGGCTCCGGGCTCGGGGTCATTTGTTGGATCCGGGCTCCAAGGTCCGGACTTAAGGTCCGTTCCAGGCTCTATGCACCAGGCTCCAAGCTCACGGCTCCATGCTTACGGGATCATGGCTTGAGGTAAGTTCCAGGGTTCGGGTTCCAGGCTCAAGGATCAAGGCTCAATGTTCATGGTCAGTTCAAGGCTCCGGGTTCTTTTCTCCGGGCTCGGGGTCACTTCGAGTATCTGGGTTCCGGGCTCCAGTCTTTAAGGTCTGGGCTCTTGATTCTGTGCACTAGGCTCCAGGCTCCAGGCTCACGGCTCAAGGCTCAAGGCTCATGGCTCCAAGCTCCAGGCTCAAGGCTCCAGGCTCCAGGATCTTGGTCAGTTGCAGACTCTGTGCTCCAGGCTACCGGCTCAAGACTCTAGGCTCAGGATCAGTTCCAGGCTCCGGGCTAAAGGATCCAGGCTCCGCACTCCAGGCTCCTGGTTCCAGGCACAGGGCTCTGGGCTTGTTGTCTGTTCCATGCTCTGGGCTCCAAGCTCAAGCCTCAAGGCTCGGGGTCAGGTTCAGGCACTGCGCATCGGGCTCCAGGCTCATGGTTCCAGGCTCCAGGCTCTAGGCTCCAGGCTCCATGACCCAAACTTAAGGTCAAGGCCCCAGCTTCCTGTCTGAGGGTCATTTTGAGGCTCCAGGCTCCGGGCTTTGGGTCTTCTTCCAGGCTCTTGGCTCCAGGCTCATGGCAAAAGGCTCCAGTCTCAACGCTCCAGGCTCTGGGCTCGCGATCAGTTCCCGACTCAGGTCTTCAGGACCAAGGTTTCGGGTTTGGGGTTTATTCCATGCTCTGGCCTGTGGGCTCCGGGCTTCAGGCTGCGAGCTCAGGGTAAGTTCCATGCCGGGGTTTCAACCCTGGCCTCCAGGTTCTGAGAACGGGGTCATTTCCATGCTCCGGGCTTCAGAATCCAGGTTCCAGGCTGCCCACTTTGGGTCAGTTCTAGGCTCCAGAATCCAGGCTCCAGGCTCCAGGCTCACGGCTCAATGCTCCGAGCTCCAGGCTTGGGAGCATTGAGCATTGAGCTTGGGAGCCCGTAGTTCCAGTCTACGGGCTCCAGGGTCCAGGCTCAAGTTTCCGTGCTCGGGGTCAGTTCCAGGCTCCAGGTTCCAGGCTTCAGGCACGGGGTAATTTCCAGGCTCCGGACTGCAGGCTTAAATCTCCATGCTCAAAGCTCTACGCTCATGGCTCCATGCTCCGGGCTCAAGGCTCAGGGTCAGTTCCAGGCTCCGGGCTTATGGCTCAGGGCACAGGGTCAGTTTGAGGATCTGGGCTCCGAGCTCCAGTCCTTAAGCCCGTGTCTATGAGCTCGGCGCTCAGGCTTTACCCTCCAGACTCAAGGCTCCAAGTTATTTGAAAGTGGCAGGCTTCGTTCTTTAGGTTAACGGCTCCAGACTTCGGGCTCGGGTTGAGTTCCAGGCTCCGGGCTCCGGGCTCCGGGCTCCGGGCTCCGGGCTCCGGGCTCCGGGCTCCGGGCTCCCGGCTCCCGGCTCCCGGCTCCGGGCTCCAGGTTCTTGGCTCCGGGCTCCAGGCTCCATTCTCGGGTTCAGTTCCAGTCTCGAGGTTCCTTGCTCATGGCTCCGGGCTCCGGGCTCCGGGCTCCGGGCTCCTGGCTCCTGGCTCCTGGCTCCTGGCTCCTGGCTCCTGGCTCCAGGCTCCAGGCTCCAGGCTCATGGCTCATTATCAGTTCGAGGCTCGGGGTTCTAGGCTCTAGGGTCCGGGTTCGGCGTCAGTTCCAGGCTCTCGGCTCAAGGTTCCAGGTTCCAGGTTCAAGGCTCCAGGCTAAAGGCTCCAGGCTCCAGGCTCCATGCTCCAGGCTCATCGATCCAGTATCCGGGCTCCGGATTCGGGGTCAGTTCCATGCTCCAAGCTTAAGTCTCCAGGCTCTAGGCTCCGGGCATGGTGTAGGTTCAAAGTTCTGGGATCCTGGCATCAGGCTCCAGGCTTTGGGTTTGGGGTAAGTTCCCGGCTCCGGGTTCCACGCCCCCGGCTAAAGACTCTGGGCACGGGGTTTTTTCCAGTCTCTGGGCTCCATGCTCCCGGCTCAAAGCTTCGGGCTCTAAGCTCATGGCTCCAGGATCGGGATTAGTTCAAGGCTCCGGGTTCCAGGCCCCAGGTTCCGGGGTCAGGATCAGTTCCAAGCTCTAAGCTCAAGGCTCCTGGCTCCAGGCTCCGGGTTCCAGGCTCCGGGCTCCGGGCTCCATTCTCGGGTTCAGTTCAAGTCTCGATTTTCCTGGCTCCAGGCTCCGGGCTCCGGGCTCCAGGCTTTGGGCTCAGGGTCTTCTTCAGGGTTCCAGACTCCAGGCTCCAGGCTCAAGGCTCAAGGCTCCAGGCTCCAGGCTAATTATCAGTTCGAGGCTCCAGGCTCTAGGGTCCGGGTTCGGCGTCAGTTCCAGGCTCTGGGCTCTAGGTTCCAGGCTCCAGGCTCCATGCTCATCGATCCATTATCCGGGCTCCAGATTTGGTGTGAGTTCCATGCTCCAGTCTCCAGGCTCCAATCTCCGGTTCAGTTCAAGGCTCCAGGCTCCAGGCTCCAAGTTCGGGACCTCAAGCTCCAGACTCATGGCTCCAGGCTCAAGACTCAAGGCTCAAGGCTCAAGGCTCAAGGCTCCAGGCTCCAGGCTCCATGCCTCAAACACCAGGTCAAGGCTCCAGGTTCCTTGCTCAGGGTAATTTCAAGGTCGTGGGCTCTTGGTTCCAGGCTCCAGGCTCCAGGCTCCAGGTTCCAGGCTCCAGGCTCCAGGCTCCAGGCTCTAGGCTCCAGGCTCCAGGCTCAGTGTCAGTTCCAGGCTTTGGGCTCCAGGTTCCAGGCTCCTATCTTAAGGCTCCAAGCTCCAGGCTCCATGAGCCATGCTCCGGGCTTTGGGTCAATTAAGGGTTCCAGGCTCCAGGCTCCAAACTCCGGGCTCCATGCTCCAATGCTTTGGATAAGTTAATGGCTCAAAGATCCAGGCTCCAGGCTCCAGGCACGGGCTCTAGGCTCCAGGAACGGGGTCATTACCAGGCTCCGGACTCCAAGCTCAAATCTCCATGCTCACGGCTCTACGCTCACGGCTCAATGCTCCGAGCTCAAGGCTCTAGGTACGGTGTCAGTTTGAGGATCTGGGCTCCGAGCTCCAGTCCTTGCGCACGTTTCTCTAAGCTCCGCGCTCAGGCTTCGCCCTCCAGACTCAAGGCTCCAGGTTATTTGTAAGTGGAAGGCTCCGGTCTCAAGGTTAACGGCTCCAGACTACGGGCTCGGGTTCAGTTCCAGTCTTGGGGCTACAGGCTCCGGACTCCGATCTACGGCCTCCGGGCCCTGGGCTACGCGTTCCGGCCTCCGGGTTCCGGGCTCAAGCCTCCGGGCTCCATGTTTGGGGTCATTACTAGGCTACGGGCTCCGGGCGCCGGTCTCGTGTTCAGTTCAAGGCTCCGGGATCCTAGCGCTGGGCTAAAGGCTACAAGCTCACCACAATGCCTAGAACTCTCGGTTTTCCTTTTTTTCCTGAGTAGAAGATACTAAAAAAATGTCATTTTTTGAGCCTTTCAGACCATAAGAAGCTGTTTTTGTAACTTTAAGAAAATAATGTTTTTGTCTTAAGGAAAATGTTATGAACTGGTAAGTTTTTGACAAAAAAGCAATAAAACACTTATTTCTGACTTGTTTTTTTCGTTTTTCTTCTTTTCTGAGTAGAAGTGGCAAAACGTCATTTTTTAGCGTTTCAGACGATAAGAAGCTGTTTTGGTCACTTTGAGACAAGGATGCTTTTTTTCAAGAAGAACTTAATGATTTGATAATACTTATACAAAAATGCAATAAAACCCTTATTTCCTACTTGTTTTTCGTGTTTTCATTCTATTCTCAGTAGAAGAGGCAAAAATGTCATTTTTGAGCGTTTCAGACGATAAGAAGCTGTTTTGGTCACTTTCAGACAAAGATGTTCTTTTTCAAGAAGAACTTCATGATTTGAGACGACTTTTAAGAAAAAGCAGTAAAACAATTATTTCTGACTTGTTTTTTTAGGTTTCATTCTTTTCTGAGTAGAAGAGGCAAAAATGTCATTTTTGAGCGTTTCAGACGATAAGAAGCTGTTTTGGTCACTTTGAGACAAAGATGTTTTTTTCTCATGCAAAACGTCATGAGCTAATAAGACTTTTACAAAACAGCCATTAAACACCTATTTCTGTCTTGTATTTAGTGTTTTCATGCTTTTCTGAGTAGAAGAGGAAAAAATGTCATTTTTGAGCGTTTCAGATGATAAGAAGCTGTTTTGGTCACTTTGAGAAAAGGATGTTTTTTTTCTCCAGCAAAACGTCATGAACTGATAAGACTTTAACAAAACAGCCATAAAACACTTATTTTAGACTTGTTTTAGTGTTTTCATGATTTTCTGAGTAGAAGAGGCAAAAATGTCATTTTTGAGCGTTTCAGACGATAAGAAACTTTTATTGTCACTTTGAGAAAAGGATGTTTTTTTCTCAAGCAAAACGTTATGAACTGATAAGACTTTGATAAAAAAGCAATGAAACACCTATTTCTGACTTGTTTTTTTGTCTTTTCATGCTTTTCTGAGTAGAAGAGGCAAAAATGTCATTTTTGAGCGTTTCATGCGAAAAGCAGCTTTTTTGGTCACTTTGAGACAAAGATGTTCTTTTTCAAGCAGAACAACATGATTTGAGAAGACTTTTAAGAAACTGACATAATAAACTTATTTCTTACTTGTTTTAGTGTTTTCATGCTTTTCTGAGTCGAAGAGGAAAAAAATGTCATTTTTCAGCGTTTCAGACGAAAAGAAGTTATTTTTGTCAGGTTGTGACTTGGATGTTTTTTTTTCTCAAGCAAAACTTCATGAACTGATAAGACTTTGACAAAAAAAGCCATGAAACACTTATTTCTGACTTGTTTTTAGTGTTTTCATGCTTTTCTGACTCTTGGTAAAAATGTCATTTTTTAGCGTTTCACGCAAGAAGAAGCTGATTTGGTAACTTTTGAGACAAGGATGTTTTGTCTCAAGCAGAACGTAAGCTTAACACTTAGTTCTAGCATTTCTCAAACCGCCCCGTGGAGATGGAACGCTCCCTTACGGTGCAACCACACTCTAGTCGAAGAACTCTGTCCATGGTCCTGATTCTTCTTTTTTCTTTCTCTCTCTCTCTCTCTCTCTCTCCCTCTTTCCTCCAACCCCCTTAAAGCTTCACACTGGCGTGCATGGACGTTGAAGAGCACTGGGAAATTTCGCACTGACCCTTGTCAGGGTTTAGACCGGGACGGCTGGTGGACGGTGTGGACTCTGTCTTTTTTCCAGGCCTGTGCGGGACTTTGCTATATTTTTCCAGGCCTGTGTTTTCCCAGGCCTTATGTTCTTCAAAGACAGAACGCCGGTTAGCTGATCCCCTTTTCGGTGTCCCCCCCCCCCCTTTTTTTTTTTTCTTCCAGCCACCTTGAAGCTGCACACTGGCATGCGCTGAGGAGGAGGAACGCCGGGAAATGTCGCGCTGACCCGGGTCAAGATTAGGCCGGGACCGCCGGCGGACCGTGTGGACTCTGTCTTTTTTCAAGGCCTGTGTGGGACTTTGCTATTTTTCCAGGCCTGTGTGGGAATCTGTTATGTTTTTCAAAGACAGAACGCCAGTTAGCTGATCCCCTTTTAAACCTCCGGTGCTTTTCTCATCTGGAGCTGGATAACAGTAAAACTCAAACCGTATGTGGGACCAGGGCCGGACTGAGACTCATTTTCAGCCCTGGAGTTCATTTCCAAGGCGTGGGTTAGGGCTCACAGCTCAGGCTTTTTTTTTCCAGGATTAGGATTAGGGCTCAGTTCCAGGGCCAGGGTTAGGGCTCCGGGTTTGGTCTCAGTTCCAGGGTTAGGGTTAGGGCTCAGTTCTAGGGCCTGGGTAAGGGCTCCGGGCTCAGGCTCACTTCTAGGGCCAGGGTTGGGGCTCAGTTCCAGGACCAGGGTTAGGGCTCTGGGCTTGGGCTCAGCTCCAAGTTTAGGGTTAGGGATTAGGCCAGGGTCAGGGTTAGGGCTCCGGGCTCGGGCTCAGTTCCAGAGAAAAGGGTTAGGGCTCCGGGCTCGGGCTCAGTTCCCAGGTTAGGGTGAGGGCTGACGCCAGGGTTAGGCCTTCTGGCTCGGGCTCAATTCCAGGGGAAAGGCTCAGGGGAAAGGCTCAGGGCCTGGGTTCAGTTCCAGGGTTAGGGTTGAGGCCAGGGTTAGGGCTCCAGGCTTGAGTTCAGTTCAGGGCCAGGTTTAGGGCTTTGGGCTTGGGCTCAGTTCCAGGGTTAGTGTTAGGGCCAAGGACAGAACCCCGGTAAGGGTTAGTGCCCAGGCCAGAGTCCCGCTTAGGGTTAGGGCCCAGGCGAGTTCCCCGGTAAGGATTTGGGACAAGGCCCTGGGCTCTGGGCTCAGGTTAGTGTTAGGGCTCCAGGCACCAGGCTCCGGTTAGGGTTTGGGCTCAAGGCTCTGAGGTCCGGGCTCCAGTTAGGGTTAGGGTTTTGGTTAGGGCTCCAGGCTCCGGTTAGGGTTAGGGTTTTGGCTCCAGGTTCCGGCCTCCGGGTTCCGGCCTCCGGGTTCCGGGGTTCAGGGCTCCAAGCTCCGGGCTCAGGCTCCGGGCTCAGGCTTGGGCTCTTGCTCTGGCTCTGGGCTCTGGGCTCTGGGCTATGGGCTCAGGGCTCCGGTTAGGTTAGGTCTCCAGGCTCAAGGTTCCGGTTCGGGTTAGGGTTCGGGCTCCCGACTCCAGTTTGGGTTAGGCTTAGAGTTAGTGTTCCAGGGTCTGGGCTGTGTTTAGGGTTAGGGCTCCATGCTCCGGGCTCTGTTTAGGGTTAGGGTTTGGGCTTTAGGCTCTAGGGTCTAGGCTCAAGGCTCAAGGTTCTTAGCTCTAGGGACTAGACTCTAGGCTCCAGGCTCTTGGCTCTAGGCTCCGGGCTCGGGTAGGGCTCCAGGCTCTTGGCTCTAGGCTCTGGGCTTGTGTCTGGGCTCCAGGCTTCAGTCTCAGGGTCAGTTCCAGGCTCCGGTTTCCGGTCTCCGGGCTCTGTTCCCATGGTCTTGGCTTGGGGTAAGTTCAGGGCTCAGGGCTCCAGGCTTCGGGCTCGTGGTCAGTTCAGGGCTCCGGGCTCCAGGTTCAAGGTTCCAGGTTCTAGGCTCTGGGCCCCAAGGCTCTGAGCTCCAGGCTCAAGACTCCAGAAACTGGGCTCAGGGTTAGTTCCAGGCTCCGGGTTCCAGACTAAAGGCTCTGGTCTTAATGCTCTTTGCTCCAAGATCCGGGCTCGGGATCAGTTCCAGGCTTCGGTCCTCCAGGCTTCAACTTCTAGGCTCTGGGTCAGTGCTAGGCTCTGGGCTTCCGGGCTCCGGGCTGCAGGCTCTGGGCTTTATGCTACACGCTGCAGGCTCCAAGCTTCAGGCTAGAGGCTAAAGGCTCCAGGCTCAAGGCTCAGGCTCAAGGCTCCAGGCTCCAGGTTTCAGGCTTAAGGCTCTAGGCTCGAAGTCAGTTACAGGAACCGGACTCCGTGCTCCGGGCTCTGTGCTACAGCCTCCACGGTCTTTGCTTTAGGGCCCGGGTTCGGCATCAGATCCAGGCTCGGGGGTCCGGGCTCCGGGTTAAGGGTCCCGAGCTTAGGGTCCCTGGCTAAGGGTCCCTTGCTCTGGGTCATTTCAAGGCTTTAAGCTCCAGGTTCAGGGCTCCAGGCTTCAGGTATGCTGAAAGCTCCAGGCTTTGGTTTAGAGGTTGCTGGCTTCAGGCTCTTGGCTCTGCGCTAAAGGTTCCGGGCTCCATGTTCCAGACTCAGGACTCAAGGTCAGCTCCAGGATCCGGGTTCAAGCTCCAGCCTCCAGGCTAAGAGCTCCAGGCTCAGTGTCAGTGCCAGGCTTCAGGCTCCGTTCTCTGGGCTCCAGGTTCCGGTCTCCGGGCTCAAGTCTCAAGGCTCCAGCTGCGCACTCTTTGTTCTGGTCTTCGGGATCAGTTCCAGGCTCTGGGCTCAAGGCTTCAGGCTTGAGATTCCGGGCTCGGGGTTAAATCCAGGCTCCGGGCACCGGGCTAACGGGTAACTTCCTGGCTCTTTGATGTGGGTTCCAGGCTCCACGCTCCGGAATCCAGGCTCCAGGCTCGGGGTCATTCCCAGGCTCTTGACTCATAGCTTTGGGCTCTGGGCTCCAGGCTCGGGGTCATTTCCAGGCTCCGGGCTCAAGGCTCCAGTCTCGGGTTCAGTTCCAGGCTCCGGGCTCTGGATTAAAGGCTCCAGGATCCAGGCTCCAGGCTCCAGGCTTCAGGCTCCAGGCTTAAGGCTCCGAGCTCCGGGCTCTAGGCCCCACGCTGCTTTCTTGGGGTCAGTTCCAGGCACCAGGCTCCAAGCTCCGGAGTATAGGCTCTGCGCTCCAGGCTCCATGCTCAAGGCTCCCAGCACGGGGTCATTTCCAGGCTTCAGGCTCCAGGCTCCGGCTCAAGGTTCCGTACTCGGGGTCAGTTCCAAGCTCCGGGCTCATGGCTTCGGGCTCTGGGTTAGTTTAAAGCTCTGGGCTCCGGGCTCAAGTCTTTAAGCTCTTGGCTCTACGCTCCACGCTCAAGGCTCTGTGCTCCAGGCTCCAGGCTCCAGGCTCTTGGACAGTTCCAGGCTCCGTGCTCCAGGCTACTGGATAAAGACTCCGGGCTCGGGGTCAAATTCCTTGCTCCTGGTTCCGGGCTCAGGGCTAAGGACTTGGGGTCAGTTCCATGCTCCGGTTTCCAGGCTCAAGGCTTCAGGCTCCGGGCTTCAAGCTCCAGTTTCCAGGATTGGGGTCAGTTCCAGGCTGTGGGCTCCAGGCTCCAGGGTTCTTGCTCCGGGCTCAAGGCTCCTTGCTCCAAACTCCTGGTCAATCCTCCAGGGTTTATTAGTCAGGCTCATTTCCAGGCTCTGGGCTCCAGCCTTAAGGCTTTAGGATCCAGGCTCCGTGTTCAGTGTGTGTTCAAGGCTCCGGGCTCCAGGATATGGGCTCCAGGCTCAAGGCTAAAGGCTCCAGGTTCCAGGCTCTTTGTCAGTTCCATACTCCGCACTCAAGGCTCCTGGCTCAAGGCTCGGGGTCAGTTCAGGCTCCAGGCATTGGGCTCTAGGCTCCAGGCTCAAGGTTCAAAGCTCAAGGCTCCAGGCTCAGGCTAGGGTCAGTTCCAAGCTCCAGGCACAAGATTCTTGGCTCCATGCTCCGGGCTCCAGGCTTCAAGCTCTGGCTCCAGGCACCAGGTTCAAGGCTCTGGGTCGGTCCATTTTCCGGGCTCAAGGCTTCAGGCTCTGGGCTCAAGGCTCCGGGCTCAGTGTCAGCTAAGGGGCTCCAGGCTATGGGCTCAAAGCTCCAGAATCCAGGCTCAAATTTCCATGCTCCATGCTCCGGGCTCAAGGCTCCAGGCCCCGGGCTCCCGTGCTTCGCGGGCTCTGGGCGCTTGTGCTCCTGGCTCCGAGCTCCGGGCTCCGGGCTCCAGGCTCTACGCTGTGTGCCCGGGGTCAGTTCCAGGCTCCATGATCAAGGCTCCAAGGTTCGGGCTATAGGCTCCGCGCTCCAGGCTCCCAGCACTGGGGTAATTTCAAGGATTCAGGTTCCAGGCTCCAGCTTAAAGGTTCCATACTCGGGTCAGTTCCAGGCTCCGGGCTCATGGTTTCGAGCTCCGATTTAGTTTAAGGCTCTGGGCTCTGGGCTCAAGTCTTTAAACTCTGGGTTCTAGACTCCACACTCCGGGCTTCCGTTCTCCAAGCTCCTGGCGCTTGGTCAGTTCCAGCTCCGTGCTCCAGGCTACTGGATAAAGACTCCGGGCTCGGAAATCAGTTCCAAGCTTCTGGTTCCGGAGGTCAGGCTTCCGGGCTCCGGGCTCCGGGCTCCGGCTCGGGGTCAGTTCCATGCTCTGGGCTCCAGGCTCAAGGCTCAGCGCTCCAGTTTCCAGGCTCAAGGCTCCGCGCTCCAGGCTAAAAGCTCGGGGTCAGTCCAGGGTACGGGCTCCAGCCTCAAGGATCCTGGTTCGGGGTCAGTTCCAGGCTCCGTGCTCCTGGCAACAGGTTCCGCGATCCAGGATCCAGGCTCCCATGCTCGGTTAAGCTCCAGGGTCCTGGGCGCAAGGCTCAAGGACTCAAGGCTAGAGCTCAGTTCCATGCTCGGGCTTCCAGGCTCCAGGCTCAAGGCTCCAGTTTCAGGGTCATTCCTGGCTCCGGGCTCCAGGCTCCAGGCTCCAGGCTCCAGGCGCCAGGCTCCAGGCTCCCAGCTCCGGCTCAGCGCTCCGGGCTCAAGGTTCCGTGCTTGGATTCAGTTCTCGCTCCAGGTCATGGTTCAAGGCTTGGGGTTAGTTTGAGGATCTGGCTCCGGGCCTTAAGTCTTAAGCTCTTGGCTCTTGCTCTGCGCTCCAGGCTCTGTGCTCCAGGCTCAAGGCTCCAGGCTCCAACCTCCAGGTTCCATGCTCCAGTTCCAGGCTCTTGGTCAGTACCAGGTTCCGTGCTCCAAGCTATAGGTTCAGGACTCCGGGTTCGGAGTCAGTTCCAGACTCCAGTCTTTAGTCTCCAGGCTCCTGCTTCCAGGCTCAGTGCTTCTTGGCTCTTGGTCAGCTCCCTTTTCCGAGTTCCAGGCTCCATGCCCTAGGGTCCGGGCTCCAGGCTCCAAGCTCCAGGTTCCAGGTTACATGCTCGGGTAAGATCGGGGCTTCGGGCTCAAGGCTTCAGGATCCAGGATCCAGGCTTCCGGCTCAGTTTCAGTTCCATGGTTAGCTCTTCGGGCTACAAGCTTCGGGCTCTGGCTTGGGGTCAGTTCCAGGCTCGAGCTCAAGGCTCCTTTCACGGAGTAAGTTAGAGGCTCCGGGCTCAGGGCTTTAGGCTCTGGATATTCTTCCAGGCTTCAGGCTCAAGTCTCTAGGCTCCAGGATCCAGGCTCCATGCTTTGGCTACGGGTTCCAGGCTAAAGGCACAGGGTCATTCCACTCTGCCGGCTCCATACTCCACGGTCCAGGCTCTGGAGTCGGGGTCAGTTCCAGGTTCCGGGCTCCAGGCTCCAGGATCACACTCCATGCTCATGGCTCAATGCTCCATGTCCGGGCTCCAGGCTCCTGGCTCCAGGCTCCGCACTCAAGGCTCCAGGCTTTTGATCAGTTCCAGGCTCCAGGTTCCGTGTTAGGTGTCAGTTAAAGGCTTCGGTCTCCAGGTCCACGCTCCGCGATCAAGTATCCAGGCTCCGGCCTCGGGTAAGTTCTGCGCCCCAGTCAGGCTCCAGTCTAGAGTTAAGTTCCAGGCTCCTGCTTCCGGGCTCCGGGCTCCGGGCTCCTCGCTAATTGCTCCAGGCTCCAGGCTCCTTGCTCCAACCTCCGGGTCAATTCTCCAGGGTCCTTAATCAGGGTCATTTCCAGGCACCGGGATCCAGGTGCCAAGCTCTGTAATGTATTCCAGGCTCTGGGCTTCCAGGCTCCAGGCTAAAGGCTCCGGCTCAAGGCTCTAGGCTCTAGGCTCTTGGTCAGTTCCATGCTCCGTACTCATGGCTCCAGGCTCAAGGCATTGGGCTAGGAATTCCAGGCTCAAGGCTCCATGCTTCAAGCTCTGGGCTCTAGTTTCCAGGCTTGGGATTAGTTCCATTGTGCCTGGCTCCAAGCTTCAGGCTCTGGGCTCAAGGCTCCGGGCTTAGTGTCGTTTCAGGCTCCTGCTAAGGCTCAAAGCTCAAGGCTCCAGGCTCAAAGTTCCATGGTTCCATGCTCTGGCTCCAGGCTCAAAGTTCCATGCTCCGGGTTGCCCCGGACTCCGGGCTCTGGGGCTCCAGGCGATCACTGCATGCTTGGGGTCAGTTCCAGGCTCCGTGCTCAAGTTCCGGGCTAAAGGCTCCGCGCTCCAGGCTCCCGCGCTCCCAGCTCCAGCTCCCAGCACGGGGATAATTTTCAAGGCTCCAAGCTCCGGTTTAGTTTAAGGCTCTGGGCTTGGGGCTCAAGTCCGTTTCAGCTCTGGGTTCAAGGCTCCACTCTCCAGGCTCCGTTCTCCAGGCTCCTGGCTTTTGGTCAGTTCCAGCTCCGTGCTTCAGGCTACTGGATAATCCTCCGGGCTAAAGGTATGTTTCCAATCTCTCTGGTTCAGGGTCAGGGTTCAGGGCTGAGGTCTGATGGCTGAGGGCTGAGGGCTGAGGGCTCAGGGCTCAGGGCTCAGGGCTCCGGCTCGGGGTCATTTCCATATTCCTGGCTCCATGCTCCGGGGTCAGGGAACCAGACTGAAGACTCCAGGCTCCAGGCTCCATATTCCACGGTCCAGGCTCTGGACTCAAGTACAGTTCAAGGCTCCAGGCTTCAGTCCTCAAGTTTAGTCCCAGACTCCAGGTTCTTTGCTCCAGGCTCATGGTACTTGGCTCAAGGCTCCAGACTTCGGCTCTTTGTTCCAGGCTCCAGTTCGGGGACAGTTCCAGTTCCGGGGCTCCATGCTCCGGGGTCAGGGCACCAGACTCAAGACTTCAGTTTCCAGTCTCCAGGCTCCAGGCTCCAGGCTCCAGGCTCCAGGCTCCAGGCTCCAGGCTCCAGGCTCCGGCCTTCGGGCTTCAGGCTTCTGGCTGCTGGCTGCGGGCTGCATGCTCAAGGCTCCGGGCTGCCGGCTCCAGGCTCAAGACTAAAGGGTCCTGGCTCAGGCTCCAGGCTCCGGACATGGAGTCAGTTCCAAGTTCCAGTCTCCCGGTTTCAGGCGCTAGGCTTCTGGCTCGGGGTAAGTTCCATGCATGGTTCCACACCCAGGAATCCAGGATTAGGCTCCATTTTTCAGGCTAAGTTCCAGGCTACAGAGCTCTATGCTCCAGACTCGTGACTACGCGTTCCATGCTCCGGGCTCAAGACTCCAGGCTCAAGGCTCAGGGTCACTTTGTGGCTCCAGTCACCAGGCTCTAGACTCCAGCTCAAGGCTCCAGTCTTTAAGCTCTGGGCTCCAGGTTTAAGGCTCCAGGGTAAGGGTCAGTTCCAGGCTCTGGGCTTCATGCTTTAGGCTCCGGGCTATAGGCTCCGGGCTCAGTGTCAGTTCCAAGCTCGGGGCTCCGCCCTCAAGGCTCCAGGTTCCAGGCTCCAGGGTCTTGGAATGGGGTCATGGGGTCTCCAGGTTTTTGGCTCCAGTTTTCGGGCTCGGGGTCATTTCCAGGCTACAGGCAACATACTTAAGGTCGTTGCTACGTGTTCCAGGCTCAAGGCTCCCAGTACCAGGCTCAAGGCTGAAGGCTCCAAGCTCAAGGCTCTGGTCAGTTCAAGGCTCAAGTCACCGGGCTCAAGGCTTAAAGCTCCATGCTCCAGGCACGGGGTCAGTACCATGCTCCGGGCTCCATGCTTCCGGAGTCAGGACTCCAGACTCAAGACTCTTGGTTCCAGGCTCCAGGCTCCAGGCTTTAGGCTCTAGGCCTCCGGGCTCTAGGCTCCGGGTTCCGGGCTTCAGGCTCCACACTCCAGGCTCCACATTCCTTGCTCCAGGCTCAGGGTCAGTTCCAAGCTTCGGGCTCAAAGCTCCAGGCTCCGGACTCCGGGCTCCATTCTCGAGCTCAGTTCCCGTCTCGATGGTTCCTGGCTCCAGGCTCCGGGCTCCAGGCTTTTGGCTCAGGGTCTTCTGCCAGGCTCAAGGCTCCAGGCTCCAGGCTCCAGGCTCCAGGCTCCAGGTTTCCAGGCTCCAAGCTCCAGACTTTCGTGCTCCAGCTATGGGCTTGTGATCAGTTCCAGGCTCCGGCCTCAGGCCCCAGGCGCAAGGATTAAGGTTTCGGGGTAAGTTCCAGTCTCCAGGCTCAAGGCTCCAGGCTCCAGGTTCCAGGCTCCAGGCTCATTATCAATCAAGGCTCTAGGCTCTAGGGTCCAGGTTCGGCGTCAGTCCCAGGCTCTGGGCTACAGGTTCCAGGTTCCAGGTTCCAGGTTCCAGGCTCCAGGCTCGATCCAGTATCCGGGCACTGGATTCGGGGTCATTCCATGCTCCAGTCTCCAAGCTCCAGTCTCTGGTTCAGTTAAAGGCTCCAGGCTCAAGGCTCCAAATTCGGGGCCTCAGGCTCCAGACTCCAGGCTCAAGGCTCCAGGCTCCAGGCTCAAGGCTCAGGCTCATGGCTCATGGCTCATGGCTCAGGCTCCAGGCTCCAGGCTCCGGGCATGGAGTCAGTTCCAAGTTCCGGTCTCCCGCCTTTCAGGCACAAGGCTTCTGGCTCGGGGTAAGTTCTATGCTTGGGGTTCCACACCCAGGGCTCCAGGCTCCAGGCACGGGGTTTTTTTCCAGGCTCCGAGCTCCAGGCTTTTGGCTAGGGGTCTTCTTCCAGGCTCTAGGCTCCAGGTTCAAGGCTTCAGGCTCAAGCTCGAGTCTCTGGGCTCAAGATCAGTTCCAGACTCCGGTGTCCAGGACCCAGGTTTCGGGTTCAGGTGTATTCCATGCCCTGGCCTTCGGGCTTCAGGCTCCAGGCTTTGCTCGGCAAAGTTCCATGCTCTGGATCCACGCCCCTGGCTCCAGGCTCTGAGAACGGGGTCATTTCCACACTCTGGGCTTCAGAATCCAGGTTCAAGACTTTGCCCTCGAGGTCAGTTCCAGGCTCCAGACTCAAGGCTCCATGCTCACGGCTCCATGCTCACGGCTCAATGCTCCGAGCTCCAGGCTCGGGTCAGTTCCAGTCTCCGGGCTGCAGGTCCTGGCTCAAGGTTTTGTGCTCGGGGTCAGTTCCAGGCTCCGGGCTCAGGGCTCAGGGCTCAGGGCTCAGGGCTCCAGCACAGGGTCATTTCCAGGTTCCGGGCTCAAGACTATAGGCTCCAGGCTCTTCACTCGGGGTCAGTACAAGGCTTTGGCTCCCGGCTCTAGGCTCACGGCTCCATGCTCACGGCTCCATTCTCCGGGCCCCAGGCTCCGAGCTCAAGGTTCTGTGCTCGGGTCAGTTCCAGGCTCCGCGCTCCACGCTCCATGTTCAGGGTCTCCGGGCTTGGGGTCATTTCTTGGCTCCGGGCTCCAGGGTCCGGACTTAAAGTCAGTTCCAGGCTCTATGCTCCAGGCTCAAAGCTCACGGCTCCATGCTACGGAATCAGGCTCTGGGTAAGTTCCAGGGTTCGGGTTCCAGGCTCAGGGATCAAGGCTCAATGTTCATGGTCAGTTCAAGGCTCCGGGTTCTTTTCTCCGGGCTCGGGGTCACTTCGAGTATCTGGGTTCCGGGCTCCAGTCTTTAAGGTCTGGGCTCTAGATTCCGCGCACTAGGCTCAAGGCTCAGGCTCCAGGCTCACGGCTACATGCTCCAGGCTCAAGGCGCCAGGCTCCAGGGTCTTGGTCAGTTGCAGGCTCTGTGCTCCAGGATACCGGCTAAAGACTCTAGGCTCGGGAACAGTTCCAGGCTCCAGGCTAAAGGATCAGGCTCCGTGCTTCAGGCTCCTGGTTCCAGGCACAGGGCTCCGGGCTTGGTGTCAGTTCCATGCTCCGGGCTCCAGGCTCAAGCCTCTAGGCTCTGGGTCAGTTTCAGGCACCGTGCTCAGGCTCCAGGCTCCGTGCCCCAAACACCAGGTCAAGGCTCAAGGTTCCTTGCTCAGGGTAATTTCCAGGCTGTGGGCTCGGGGTTCCAGGCTCCAGGCTCCAGGATCTAGGCCCAGGCTCAGTGTCAGTTCCAGGCTTTGGCTCCAGGCTCCAGGCTCCAGGCTCCAAGCTCCAGGCTCCATGCTCCACGCCCCTGGCTTTGGGTCAGTTAAGGGCTCCAGGCTCCAGGCTGCAGGCTACAACTCCAGGCTCCATGCTCCATGCTGCAGGCTTGGGGTCAGTTAAGGCTCCAGGCTCCAGGATCCAGATTCAAGGATCCAGGCTCTGCGCTCCATTACACGGTTTAGAGAATCCGTGCAAGGGTTAGTTCCAGGCTCCGGGCTAAGGGGTCAGGGCTCAAGCCTTCTGTCTCCAGGCTTATAAATCCGGGCTCCCTGCTCAAGGCTCATGGCTCTGCGGTCAAGGCTCCGGGCTTTGGGCTTTTGGGATGTTCCATTTTCCGGGTACCAGTCTTCAGGCTCCAGGCTCCAGGCTTCAGGCTCTGGGTTATGTTCCAGGCTCTGGCTCAAGGCTATGGGCACCGGGCTCCAGGCTCCATGCTTCATGCTCTGGGCTCCAGGCTATAGGCTTAAGTGTTGGGGTCAGTTCCAGGCTCAGGGCTCCATGCTCAGGCTCTGGGCTCAAGGCTCCGGGCTCAGTGTCAGTTCCAGGCTCCTAACTCCCCCCTCAAGGCTCCAGGCTCTGGGCTCCAGGCTCTTGGCATGGGGTCAGTTCCAAGATCTGGTCTCCAGGTTTTAGGCTCCACTTTTCGGGCTCGAGGTCAGTTCCAGGCTACAAGCTCCATAGTCCAGGTTCGTTGCTACGCGTTCCAGGCTCAAGGCTCCAGGCTGAAGTCTCCAAGCTCAAGGCTCCAGGCTCAGGGCAGAGTTCCATGCTCCAGGGAATAGGCTCCAAGCTCAGGCTCGGGGTCAATTCCATGCTCAAGTCACCGGGCTCTAGGCTCCAGGATCCAGGCTAGAGGCGCTATGCTTCAAGCTCTTGGCTCCAGGCTTCAGGCTCGGGGTCAGTTCCAGCTCCGGGCTCCGGCTCCGGGCTCCGGGCTCCGGGCTCCATGCTCCGAGGTCAGGGCTCAAGACTCCAGACTCCAGGATTCCTTCTCCAGGCTCCAGGCTCAAGGCTCCTCTCTCCAGGATCCATGCTCAAGCTCTGGGATCCAGGCTAAAGGCTCCATGCCAATGGTCAGTTCAAGGCTCCATGCTTCAGGCTCCGGGCTCAGTGTCATTTCCAGGCTCCGGGCTCCCGCTCAAGGCTCCAGGCTCCGGGCTCATGGCTCTGGCATGGGGGTCAGTTCCAAGGTCCAGCTCTCCAGCTTTTAGGCTCCACATTTCAGGCTCGGGGTTAGTTCCAGGCTAATGGGTCAATTTTCCAGGCTCGTTGCTACGCGTACCAGGCTCCAGGCTCAAGGCTCAAGGCTCCAGGCTCGGGGTAAGTTCCTTGCTCCGGCTCAAGCCTCCAAGCTCAAGGCTTGGGGTCAGTTCCACGCTCTAGGTTCCAGCTCCATGCTCAAGTCTACATGGTTCAAGCTCTTGGCTCCGGGCTCGGGGTCAGTTTCCAGGCTCAAGGCTCAAGGCTCCGCTTCCAGGCTTCGCTCTCCAGGCTCCGGGCTGCGGGCTCCAGGCTCCGGTTGCGGGCTTAGGCTCCAAGCTCAAGGCTCCAGGCTCCAGGCTCCAGGCTCCAGGCTCCACGCTCCAGGCTCCGGGCAAGGGGATAGGTTCCAAGTTCCGGTCTCCCGGCTTCAGGCTCCAGGCTTCTGGATCGGGGTAAGTTCAATGCTTGGGGTTTCACACCCAGGGCTCCAGGCTCCCGGAACGAGGTTTTTTCCCAGGTCCCGGGCTCCTGGCTGTGAGCTTGGGGTCTTCTTCCAGGCTCTAGGCTCCATACTCATGGCTCCAGGCTCCAAGCTCCAGGCTCAAGGCTCCAGGCTCTGGGCTAAAAAGCTCCAGGCTCCTTGCTCGGGATCAGTTTAAGGCTCCGGTCACCAAGACCCAGGTTTTGAGTTCAGGTGTTTTTCAATGCTCGGGCCTGTTGGGCTCCAGACTCCAGGCTCCGGGCATGGGTCAGGTCCAAGTCCAGTCTCCAGGCTTAAGGCTCCAGGCTTGGGCTTGGGCTAAGTTCCATGCTCGGGGTTCACGCCCTGGGCTCCAGGCTCTGGGACCGGGTCATTTCCACGCTTCGGGCTCAAGAATCCAGGCTCCGAACTCGGAGTAAGTTCTAGGCTCCGGATCATTGCTCAAGGCTCACATCTCCATGCTCACGGCTAAATGTTTCGAACTCAGGCTACAGGTTTTGGGTAAGTTCCAGGGTTCCAGGGCTCTGGGCTCAAGGCTCTGGGATCAGGGTCAGTTTTTTGCTCCGGGCTCCAGTTTGCAGGCTCCAGGCTCAAGGCTACAGCTGACGGCTCAAAGCTCCAGGCTCAAGGCTCCTGGCTCCAGGGTCTTGGTCAGTTGCAGACTCCGTGTTCCACGCTAATCGGCTCAGACTCTAGGCTCAGGATCAGTTCCAGGCTCCGGGGCACAGAATACAGGCTCCACACTCCTGGCTCCTGGTTCCAGGCACAGGGCTTCCGGGCTTGGTGTCTGTTCCATGCTCTGGGCTCCCAAGCTCCAGCCTCTAGGCTCGGGGTCAGTTTCAGGCAATGCGCATCGGGCTCTAAACTCCAGGCTCCATGACCCAAACTTAAGGTCAAGGCTCCAGGTTACTTGCTGGGGGTCATTTCCAGGCTCCAGGCTAAAGGCTCCAGGCTCCAGGCTCCAGCATGGTGTAGGTTCAAAGTTCTGGGATCCTGGCATCAGGCTCCAGGCTTTGGGTTTGGGGTAAGTTCCCGGCTCCGGTTTTCCACGCCCCTGGCTAAAGACTCTGGGCACGGGTTTTTTCCAGTCTCTGGGCTCCATGCTCCCGCTCAAAGCTTCGGCTCTAAGCTCATGGCTCCAGGATCGGGATTAGTTCAAGGCCCGGGTTCCAGGCCCCAGTTCCGGGGTCAGGATCAGTCCAAGCTCTAAGCTCAAGGCTCCTGGCTCCAGGCTCGGGTTCCAGGCTCCGGGCTCCGGGCTCCGGGCTCCATTCTCGGGTTCAGTTCAGTCTCGATTTCCTGGCTCCAGGCTCCGGGCTCCGGTCTCCAGGCTTTGGGCTCAGGGTCTTCTTCAGGGTTCCAGACTCCAGGCTCCAGGCTCAAGGCTCAAGGCTCCAGGCTCCCTAATTACAGTTCGAGTCCCAGGCTCTAGGGTCCGGGTTCGGCGTCAGTTCCAGCTCTGGGCTCTAGGTTCCAGGCTCCAGGCTCCATGCCATCGATCCATATCCGGGCTCCAGATTTGGTGTGAGTTCCATGCTCCAGTCTCCAGGCTCCAATCTCCGTTCAGTTCAAGGCTCCAGGCTCCAGGCTCCAAGTTCGGGACCTCAAGCTCCAGACTCATGGCTCCAGGCGCAAGACTCAAGGCTCAAGGCTCAAGGCTCCAGCTCCAGCTCCATGCCTCAAACACCAGGTCAAGGCTCCAGGTTCCTTGCTCAGGGTAATTTCAAGGTCGTGGCTCTTGGTTCCAGGCTCCAGGCTCCAGGCTCCAGTTCCAGGCTCCAGGCTCCAGGCTCCAGGCTCTAGGCTCCAGGCTCCAGCTCAGTGTCAGTTCCAGGCTTTGGGCTCCAGGTTCCAGGCTCCTATCTTAAAGGCTCCAAGCTCCAGGCTCCATGAGCCATGCTCCGGGCTTTGGGTCAATTAAGGGTTCCAGGCCCAGGCTCCAAACCTCCGGGCTCCATGCTCCAATGCTTTGGATAAGTTAATGGCTCAAAGATCCAGGCTCCAGGCTCCCAGGCACGGGCTCTAGGCTCCAGGAACGGGGTCATTACCAGGCTTCCGGACTCCAAGCTCAAATCTCCATGCTCACGGCTCTACGCTCACGGCTCAATGCTCCGAGCTCAAGGCTCTAGGTACGGTGTCAGTTTGAGGATCTGGGCTCCGAGCTCCAGTCCTTGAGCACGTTTTCTCTAAGCTCCGCGCTCAGGCTTCGCCCTCCAGACTCAAGGCTCCAGGTTATTTGTAAGTGGAAGGCTCCGGTCTCAAGGTAACGGCTCCAGACTACGGGCTCGGGTTCAGTTCCAGTCTTGGGGCTACAGCTCCGGACTCCGATCTACGGCCTCCGGGCCCTGGGCTACGCGTTCCGGCCTCCGGGTTCCGGGCTCAAGCCTCCGGGCTCCATGTTTGGGGGTCATTACTAGGCTCCGGGCTCCGGGCTCGGCTCGGTCCGCTCGTGTTCAGTTCAAGGCTCCGGGATCCTAGCGCTGGGCTAAAGGCTACAAGCTCACCACAATGACTAGAAACTCTCGGTTTTCCTTTTTTTCCTGAGTAGAAGATACTAAAAAAATGTCATTTTTTGGAGCCTTTCAGACCATAAGAAGCTGTTTTTGTAACTTTAATAAAATAATGTTTTTGTCTTAAGGAAAAATGTTATGAACTGGTAAGTTTTTGACAAAAAAGCAATAAAACACTTATTTCTGACTTTTTTTTTTCGTTTTTCTTCTTTCTGAGTTAGAAGTGGCAAAAACGTCATTTTTTAGCGTTTCAGACGATAAGAAGCTGTTTTGGTTCACTTTGAGACAAGGATGCTTTTTTTCAAGAAGAACTTAATGATTTGATAATACTTATACAAAAATGCAATAAAACACTTATTTCCTACTTGTTTTTCGTGTTTTCATTCTATTCTCAGTAGAAGAGGCAAAAATGTCATTTTTGACGTTTCAGACGATAGAAGCTGTTTTGGTCACTTCAGACAAAGATGTTCTTTTTCAAGAAGAACTTCATGATTTGAGACGACTTTAAGAAAAAGCAGTAAAACAATTATTTCTGACTTGTTTTTTAGGTTTTCATTCTTTTCTGAGTAGAAGAGGCAAAATGTCATTTTGAGCGTTTCAGACGATAAGAAGCTGTTTTTGGTCACTTTGAGACAAAGATGTGTTTTTCTCATGCAAAACGTCATGAACTAATAAGACTTTTACAAAACAGCCATTAAACCCCTATTTCTGTCTTGTATTTAGTGTTTTCATGCTTTTCTGAGTAGAAGAGGAAAAAATGTCATTTTTGAGCGTTTCAGATGATAAGAAGCTGTTTTGGTCACTTTGAGAAAAGGATGTTTTTTTTCTCCAGCAAAACGTCATGAACTGATAAGACTTTAACAAAACAGCCATAAAACACTTATTTTAGACTTGTTTTTAGTGTTTTCATGATTTTCTGAGTAGAAGAGGCAAAAATGTCATTTTGAGCGTTTCAGACGATAAGAACTTTTATGTCACTTTGAGAAAGGATGTTTTTTTCTCAAGCAAAACGTTATGAACTGATAAGACTTTGATAAAAAAGCAATGAAACACCTATTTCTGACTTGTTTTTTTGTCTTTTCATGCTTTCTGAGTAGAGAGGCAAAAATGTCATTTTTGAGCGTTTCATGCGAAAAGCAGCTTTTTTGGTCACTTTGAGACAAAGATGTTCTTTTCAAGCAGAACAACATGATTTGAGAAGACTTTTAAGAAACTGCATAATAACTTTTTCTTACTTGTTTTTAGTGTTTTCATGCTTTTCTGAGTCGAAGAGGAAAAAATGTCATTTTTCAGCGTTTCAGACGAAAAGATTATTTTTTTCAGGTTGTGACTTGGATGTTTTTTTTCAAGCAAAACTTCATGAACTGATAGACTTTGACAAAAAAAGCCATGAAACACTTATTTCTGACTTGTTTTTAGTGTTTTCATGCTTTTTCTGACTCTTGGTAAAAATGTCATTTTTAGCGTTCACGCAAGAAGAAGCTGATTTGGTAACTTTTGAGACAGGATGTTTTGTCTCAAGCAGAACGTAAAGCTTAACACTTAGTTCTAGCATTTCTCAAACCGCCCCGTGGAGATGGAACGCTCCCTTACGGTGCAACCACACTCTAGTCGAAGAACTCTGTCCATGGTCCTGATTCTTCTTTTTTCTCTCTCTCTCTCTCTCTCTCTCCCTCTTTCCTCCAACCCCCTTAAAGCTTCACACTGGCGTGCATGGACGTTGAAGAGCACTGGAAATTTCGCACTGACCCTTGTCAGGTTTAGACCGGACGGCTGGTGGACGGTGTGGACTCTGTCTTTTTTCCAGGCCTGTGCGGACTTTGCTATTTTTCCAGGCCTGTTTTTCCAGGCCTTATGTTCTTCAAAGACAGAACGCCGGTTAGCTGATCCCTTTTCGGTGTCCCCCCCCCCCCTTTTTTTTTTCTTCCAGCCACCTTGAAGCTGCACACTGGCATGCGCTGAGGAGGAGGAACGCCGGGAAATGTCGCGCTGACCCGGGTCAAGATTAGGCCGGGACCGCCGGCGGACCGTGTGACTCTGTCTTTTTTCAAGGCCTGTGTGGGACTTTGCTATTTTCCAGGCCTGTTGTGGGAATCTGTTATGTTTTTTCAAAGACAGAACGCCAGTTAGCTGATCCCCTTTTAAACCTCCGGTGCTTTTCTCATCTGGAGCTGGATAACAGTAAAACTCAAACCGTATGTGGGACCAGGCCGGACTGAGACTCATTTTCAGCCCTGGAGTTCATTTCCAAGGCGTGGGTTAGGGCTCACAGCTCAGGCTTTTTTTTTCCAGGATTAGGATTAGGCTCAGTTCCAGGGCCAGGTTAGGGCTCCGGGTTTTGGTCTCAGTTCCAGGGTTAGGGTTAGGGCTCAGTTCTAGGGCCTGGGTAAGGGCTCCGGGCTCAGGCTCACTTCTAGGGCCAGGGTTGGGGCTCAGTTCCAGGACCAGGGTTAGGGCTCTGGGCTTGGGCTCAGCTCCAAGTTAGGGTTAGGGATTAGGCCAGGGTCAGGGTTAGGGCTCCGGGCTCGGCTCAGTTCCAGAGAAAAGGGTTAGGGCTCCCGGGCTCGGGCTCAGTTCCCAGGTTAGGGTGAGGGCTGACGCCAGGGTTAGGCCTTCTGGCTCGGGCTCAATTCCAGGGGACAGGCTCAGGGGAAAGGCTCAGGGCCTGGGTTCAGTTCCAGGGTTAGGGTTGAGGCCAGGGTTAGGGCTCCAGGCTTGAGTTCAGTTCAGGGCCAGGTTTAGGGCTTTGGGCTTGGGCTCAGTTCCAGGGTTAGTGTTAGGGCCAAGGGACAGAACCCCGGTAAGGGTTAGTGCCCAGGCCAGAGTCCCGCTTAGGGTTAGGGCCCAGGCGAGTTCCCCGGTAAGGATTTGGGACAAGGCCCTGGGCTCTGGGCTCAGGTTAGTGTTAGGGCTCCAGGCACCAGGCTCCGGTTAGGGTTTGGGCTCAAGGCTCTGAGGTCCGGCTCCAGTTAGGGTTAGGGTTTTGGTTAGGGCTCCAGGCTCCGGTTAGGGTTAGGATTTTAGTGTTAGGGTTTTGGCTCCAGGTTCCGGCCTCCGGGTTTCCGGCCTCCGGGTTCCGGGTTCAGGGCTCCAAGCTACGGGCTCAGGCTCCGGGCTCAGGCTTGGGCTCTTGCTCTGGCTCTGGCTCTGGGCTCTGGGCTCTGGGCTCAGGGCTCCGGTTAGGGTTAGGTCTCCAGGCTCAAGGTTCCGGTTCGGGTTAGGGTTCGGGCTCCCGACTCCGTTTGGGTTAGGCTTAGAGTTAGTGTTCCAGGGTCTGGCTGTGTTTAGGGTTAGGGCTCCATGCTCCGGGCTCTGTTTAGGGTTAGGGTTTGGGCTTTAGGCTCTAGGGTCTAGGCTCAAGGCTCAAGGTTCTTAGCTCTAGGGACTAGACTCTAGGCTCCAGGCTCTTGGGCTCTAGGCTCCGGGCTCGGGTTAGGGCTCCAGGCTCTTGGCTCTAGGCTCTGGGCTTGTGTCTGGGCTACAGGCTTCAGTATCAGGGTCAGTTCCAGGCTCCGGTTTCCGGTCTCCGGGCTCTGTTCTCCATGGTCTTGGCTTGGGGTAAGTTCAGGGCTCAGGGCTCCAGGCTTCGGGCTCGTGGTCAGTTCAGGGCTCCGGGCTCCAGGTTCAAGGTTCTCAGGTTCTAGGCTCTGGGCCCCAAGGCTCTGAGCTCCAGGCTCAAGACTCCAGAAACTGGGCTCAGGGTTAGTTCCAGGCTCCGGGTTCCCAGACTAAAGGCTCTGGGCTTAATGCTCTTGCTCCAAGATCCGGGCTCGGGATCAGTTCCAGGCTTCGGTCTCCAGGCTTCAACTTCTAGGCCTCTGGGTCAGTGCTAGGCTCTGGGCTCCGGGCTCCGGGCTGCAGGCTCTGGCTTTATGCTACACGCTGCAGGCTCCAAGCTTCAGGCTAGAGGCTAAAGGCTCCAGGCTCAAGCTCAAGGCTCAAGGCTCCAGGCTCCAGGTTCAGGCTTAAGGCTCTAGGCTCGAAGTCAGTTACAGGAAACCGGACTCCGTGCTCCGGGCTCTGTGCTACAGCCTCCACGGTCTTTGCTTTAGGGCCCGGGTTCGGCATCAGATCCAGGCTCGGGGGTCCGGGCTCCGGGTTAAGGGTCCCGAGCTTAGGGTCCCTGGCTAAGGGTCCCTTGCTCTGGGTCATTTTCAAGGCTTTAAGCTCCAGGTTCAGGGCTCCAGGCTTCAGGTATGCTGAAAGCTCCAGGCTTTGGTTAGAGGTTGCTGGCTTCAGGCTCTTGGCTCTGCGCTAAAGGTTCCAGGGCTCCATGTTCCAGACTCAGGACTCAAGGTCAGCTCCAGGATCCGGGTTCAAGGCTCCAGCCTCCAGGCTAAGAGCTCCAGGCTCAGTGTCAGTGCCAGGCTTCAGGCTCCGTCTCTGGGCTCCAGGTTCCGGTCTCCGGGCTCAAGTCTCAAGGCTCCAGGCTGCGCACCTTTGTTCTGGTCTTCGGGATCAGTTCCAGGCCTGGGCTCAAGGCTTCAGGCTTGAGATTCGGGCTCGGGGGTTAAATCCAGGCTCCGGGCACCGGGCTACGGGTAACTTCCTGGCTCTTTGATGTGGGTTCCAGGCTCCACGCTCCGGAATCCAGGCTCCAGGCTCGGGTCATTCCCAGGCTCTTGACTCATAGCTTTGGGCTCTGGCTCCAGGCTCGGGGGTCATTTCCAGGCTCCGGGCTCAAGGCTCCAGTCTCGGGTTCAGTTCCAGGCTCCGGGCTCTGGATTAAAGGCTATCCAGGTCCAGGCTCCAGGCTCCAGGCTTCAGGCTCCAGGCTTAAGGCTCCGAGCTCCGGGCTCTAGGCCCCACGCTGCTTTCTTGGGGTCAGTTCCAGGCACCAGGCTCCAAGCTCCGAGTATAGGCTCTGCGCTCCAGGCTCCATGCTCAAGGCTCCCAGCACGGGGTCATTTCCAGGCTTTCAGGCTCAGGCTCCGGGCTCAAGGTTCCGTACTCGGGTCAGTTCCAAGCTCCGGGCTCATGGCTTCGGGCTCTGGGTTAGTTTAAAGCTCTGGGCTCAGGGCTCAAGTCTTTAAGCTCTTGGCTCTACGCTCCACGCTCAAGGCTCTGTGCTCCAGGCTCCAGGCTCCAGGCTCTTGGACAGTTCCAGGCTCCGTGCTCCAGGCTACTGGATAAAGACTCCGGGCTCGGGGTCAATTCCTTGCTCCTGGTTCCGGGCTCAGGGCTAAGGACTTGGGGTCAGTTCCATGCTCTCGGTTTCCAGGCTCAAGGCTTCAGGCTCCGGGCTTCAAGCTCCAGTTTCCAGGATTGGGGGCAGTTCCAGGCTGTGGGCTCCAGGCTCCAGGGTTCTTGCTCCGGGCTCAAGGCTCCTTGCTCCAAACTCCTGGTCAATCCTCCAGGGTTTATTAGTCAGGCTCATTTCCAGGCTCTGGGCTCCAGCCTAAGGCTTTAGGATCCAGGCTCCGTGTTCAGTGTGTGTTCAAGGCTCCGGGCTCCAGGATAGGGCTCCAGGCTCAAGGCTAAAGGCTCCAGGTTCCAGGCTCTTTGTCAGTTCCATACTCCGCACTCAAGGCTCCTGGCTCAAGGCTCGGGGTCAGTTCCAGGCTCCAGGCATTGGGCTCTAGGCTCCAGGCTCAAGGTTCAAAGCTCAAGGCTCCAGGCTCAAGGCTAGGGGTCAGTTCCAAGCTCCAGGCACAAGATTCTTGGCTCCATGCTCCGGGCTCCAGGCTTCAAGCTCTGGGCTCCAGGCACCAGGTTCAAGGCTCTGGGTCGGTTCCATTTTCCGGGCTCCAGGCTTCAGGCTCTGGGCTCAAGGCTCCGGGCTCAGTGTCAGCTAAGGGGCTCCAGGCTATGGGCTCAAAGCTCCAGAATCCATGGCCTCAAATTTCCATGCTCCATGCTCCGGGCTCAAGGCTCCAGCCCCGGGCTCCGTGCTCCGGGCTCTGGGCGCTTGTGCTCCTGGCTCCGAGCTCCGGGCTCCGGGCTCCAGGCTCTACGCTGTGTGCCCGGGGTCAGTTCCAGGCTCCATGATCAAGGCTCCAAGGTTCGGGCTATAGGCTCCGCGCTCCAGGCTCCCAGCACTGGGTAATTTCAAGGATTCAGGTTCCAGGCTCCAGCTTAAAGGTTCCATACTCGGGTCAGTTCCAGGCTCCGGGCTCATGGTTTCGAGCTCCGATTTAGTTTAAGGCTCTGGGCTCTGGGCTCAAGTCTTTAAACTCTGGGTCTAGACTCCACACTCCGGGCTCCGTTCTCCAAGCTCCTGGCTCTTGGTCAGTTCCAGGCTCCGTGCTCCAGGCTACTGGATAAAGACTCCGGGCTCGGAATCAGTTCCAAGCTTCTGGTTCTGGGTCAGGGCTCCGGGCTCCGGGCTCCGGGCTCCGGGCTCGGGTCAGTTCCATGCTCTGGGCTCCAGGCTCAGGCTCAGCGCTCCAGTTTCCAGGCTCAAGGCTCCGCGCTCCAGGCTAAAAGCTCGGGGTCAGTCCAGGGTACGGGCTCCAGCCTCAAGGTTCCTGGTTCGGGTCAGTTTCCAGGCTCCGTGCTCCTGGCAACAGGTTTCCGCGATCCAGGATCCAGGCTCCATGCTCGGGTTAAGCTCCAGGGTCTGGGCGCAAGGCTCAAGGACTCAAGGCTAGAGCTCAGTTCCATGCTCCGGGCTACAGGCTCCAGGCTCAAGGCTCCAGTTTCAGGGTCAGTTCCTGGCTCCGGGCTCCAGGACTCCAGGCTCCAGGCTCCAGGCTCCAGGCTCCAGGCTCCAGGCTCCCAGGCTCCCAGCTCCCGCTCAGCGCTCCGGGCTCAAGGTTCCGTGCTTGGATTCAGTTCTCGGCTCCAGGTCATGGTTCAAGGCTTGGGTTAGTTTGAGGATCTGGGCTCCGGGCTTAAGTCTTTAAGCTCTTGGCTCTTGGCTCTGCGCTCCAGGCTCTGTGCTCCAGGCTCAAGGCTCCAGGCTCCACCTCCAGGTTCCATGCTCCAGGTTCCAGGCTCTGGTCAGTACCAGGTTCCGTGCTCCAAGCTATAGGTTCAGGACTCCGGGTTCGGAGTCAGTTCCAGGACTCCAGGCTTTAGTCTCCAGGCTCCTGCTTCCAGGCTCAGTGCTTCTTGGCTCGTGGTCAGCTCCCTTTTCCGAGTTCCAGGCTCCATGCCCTAGGGTCCGGGCTCCAGGCTCCAAGCTCCAGGTTCCAGGTTACATGCTCGGGGTAAGATCGGGCTTCGGGCTCAAGGGCTTCAGGATCCAGGATCCAGGCTTCCGGCTCAGTTTCAGTTCCATGGTTTAGCTCTTCGGGCTACAAGCTTCGGGCTCTGGGCTTGGGGTCAGTTCCAGGCTCGAGCTCAAGGCTCCTTTCACGGAGTAAGTTAGAGGCTCCGGGCTCAGGGCTTTAGGCTCTGGATATTCTTCCAGGCTTCAGGCTCAAGTCTCTAGGCTCCAGGATCCAGGCTCCAGGCTTTGGCTACGGGTTTCCAGGCTAAAGGCACAGGGTCATTTCCACTCTGCCGGCTCCATACTCCACGGTCCAGGCTCTGGAGTCGGGTCAGTTCCAGGTTCCGGGCTCCAGGCTCCAGGATCACAACTCCATGCTCATGGCTCAATGCTCCATGTCCGGGCTCCAGGCTCCTGGCTCCAGGCTCCGCACTCAAGGCTCCAGGCTTTGATCAGTTCCAGGCTCCAGGTTCCGTGTTAGGTGTCAGTTAAAGGCTTCGGTCTCCAGGGTCCACGCTCCGCCACCAAGTATCCAGGCTCCGGCCTCGGGGTAATGTCTGCGCCCCAGTCAGGCTCCAGTCTAGAGTTAAGTTCCAGGCTCCTGCTTCCGGGCTCCGGGCTCCGGGCTCCTCGCTAATTGCTCCAGGCTCCAGGCTCCTTGCTCCAACCTCCGGGTCAATTCTCCAGGGTCCTTAATCAGGGTCATTCCAGCACCGGGATCCAGGTGCCAAGCTCTGTATGTATTCCAGGCTCTGGCTCCAGGCTCCAGGCTAAAGGCTCCGGGCTCAAGGCTCTAGCTCTAGGCTCTTGGTCAGTTCAATGCTCCGTACTCATGGCTCCGGCTCAAGGCATTGGGCTAGGAATTCCAGGCTCAAGGCTCCATGCTTCAAGCTCTGGCTCTAGTTCCAGGCTTGGGATTAGTTCCATTGTCCTGGCTCCAAGCTTCAGGCTCTGGGCTCAAGGCTCCGGGCTTAGTGTCAGTTTCAGGCTCTGGCTAAGGGCTCAAAGCTCAAGGCTCCAGGCTCAAAGTTCCATGTTCCATGCTCTGGGCTCCAGGCTCAAAGTTCCATGCTCCGGGTCCCGGACTCCGGGCTCTGGGCTCCAGGCTGATCACTGCATGCTTGGGGTCAGTTCCAGGCTCCGTGCTCCAAGTTCCGGGCTAAAGGCTCCGCGCTCAGGCTCCCGGCTCCCAGCTCCAGGCTCCCAGCACGGGATAATTTCAAGGCTCCAAGCTCCGGTTTAGTTTAAGGCTCTGGGCTTGGGGCTCAAGTCTTTCAGCTCTGGGTTCAAGGCTCCACTCTCCAGGCTCCCGTTCTCCAGGCTCCTGGCTTTTGGTCAGTTCCAGGCTCCGTGCTTCAGGCTACGGATAAATCCTCCGGGCTAAAGGTATGTTCCAATCTCCTGGTTCAGGGTCAGGGTTCAGGCTGAGGGCTGAGGGCTGAGGGCTGAGGCTGAGGGCTGAGGGCTCAGGGCTCAGGGCTCAGGGCTCCGGGCTCGGGGTCAGTTCCATATTCCTGGCTCCATGCTCCGGGGTCAGGGAACCAGACTGAAGACTCCAGGCTCCAGGCTCCAGGTATTCCACGGTCCAGGCTCTGGACTCAAGTACAGTCAAGGCTCCAGGCTTCAGTCTCAAGTTTAGTCCCAGACTCCAGGTTCTTTGCTCCAGGCTCATGGTACTTGGCTCAAGGCTCCAGACTTCGGCTCTTTGTTCCAGGCTCCAGTTTCGGGGACAGTTCCAGGTTCCGGGCTCCATGCTCCGGGTCAGGGCACCAGACTCAAGACTTCAGTTTCCAGGCTCCAGGGCTCCAGGCTCCAGTCTCCAGGCTCCAGGCTCCAGGCTCCAGGCTCCGGCCTTCGGGCTTCAGGGCTTCTGGCTGCTGGCTGCGGGCTGCAATGCTCAAGGCTCCGGGCTGCCGGCTCCAGGCTCAAGACTAAAGGGTCCTGGCTCCAGGCTCCAGGCTCCGGACATGGAGTCAGTTCCAAGTTCCAGTCTCCCGGTTTCAGGCGCTAGGCTTCTGGCTCGGGGTAAGTTCCATGCATTGGTTCCACACCAGGAATCCAGGATTTAGGCTCCATTTTTCAGGCTAAGTTCCAGGCTACAGACTCTATGCTCCAGACTCGTGACTACGCGTTCCATGCTCCGGGCTCAAGACTCCAGGCTCAAGGCTCAGGGTCACTTTGTGGCTCCAGTCACCAGGCTCTAGACTCCAGGCTCAAGGCTCCAGTCTTTAAGCTCTGGGCTCCAGTTTAAGGCTCCAGGGTAAGGGTCAGTTCCAGGCTCTGGGCTTCATGCTTTAGGCTCCGGGCTATAGGCTCCGGGCTCAGTGTCAGTTCCAAGCTCTGGGCTCCGCCCTCAAGGCTCCAGGTTCCAGGCTCCAGGGTCTTGGAATGGGGTCATGGGGTCTCCAGGTTTTTGGCTCCAGTTTTCGGGCTCAGGGGTCAGTTCCAGGCTACAGGCAACATACTTAAGGTTCGTTGCTACGTGTTCCAGGCTCAAGGGCTCCCAGTACCAGGCTCAAGGCTGAAGGCTCCAAGCTCAAGGCTCTGGGTCAGTTCAAGGCTCAAGTCACCGGGCTCAAGGCTTAAAGCTCCATGCTCCAGGCACGGGGTCAGTACCATGCTCCGGGCTCCATGCTTCCGGAGTCAGGACTCCAGACTCAAGACTCTTGGTTCCAGGCTCCAGGCTCCAGGCTTTAGGCTCTAGGCTCCGGGCTCTAGGCTCCGGGTTCCGGGCTTCAGGCTCCACACTCCAGGCTCCACATTCCTTGCTCCAGGCTCAGGGTCAGTTCCAAGCTTCGGGCTCAAAGCTCCAGGCTCCGGACTCCGGGCTCCATTCTCGAGCTCAGTTCCCGTCTCGAGGTTCCTGGCTCCAGGCTCCGGGCTCCAGGCTTTTGGCTCAGGGTCTTCTGCCAGGCTCAAGGCTCCAGGCTCCAAGGCTCCAGGCTCCAGGTTCCAGGCTCCAAGCTCCAGACTTCGTGCTCCAGGCTATGGGCTTGTGATCAGTTCCAGGCTCCGGCCTCAAGGCCCCAGGCGCAAGGATTAAGGTTCGGGGTAAGTTCCAGTCTCCAGGCTCAAGGCTCCAGGCTCCAGGTTCCAGGCTCCATGCTCATTATCACATCAAGGCTCTAGGCTCTAGGGTCCAGGTTCGGCGTCAGTCCCAGGCTCTGGGCTACAGGTTCCAGGTCCAGGTTCCAGGCTCCAGGCTCATCGATCCAGTATCCGGGCACTGGATTCGGGGTCAGTTCCATGCTCCAGTCTCCAAGCTCCAGTCTCTGGTTCAGTTAAAGGCTCCAGGCTCAAGGCTCCAAATTCGGGGCCTCAGGCTCCAGACTCCAGGCTCAAGGCTCCAGGCTCCAGGCTCAAGGCTACAAGGCTACAGGCTCATGGCTCATGGCTCAAGGCTCCAGGCTCCAGGCTCCGGGCATGGAGTCAGTTCCAAGTTCCGGTCTCCCGCCTGTCAGGCACAAGGCTTCTGGCTCGGGGTAAGTTCTATGCTTGGGGTTCCACACCCAGGGCTCCAGGCTCCAGGCACGGGGTTTTTTTTCCAGGCTCCGAGCTCCAGGCTTTTGGCTAGGGGTCTTCTTCCAGGCTCTAGGCTCCAGGTTCAAGGCTTCAGGCTCAAAGCTCGAGTCTCTGGGCTCAAGATCAGTTCCAGACTCCGGTGTCCAGGACCCAGGTTTCGGGTTCAGGGTGTATTCCATGCCCTGGCCTTCGGGCTTCAGGCTCCAGGCTTTGTGCTCGGGCAAAGTTCCATGCTCGGGGATCCACGCCCCTGGCTCCAGGCTCTGAGAACGGGGTCATTTCCACACTCTGGGCTTCAGAATCCAGGTTCAAGACTTTGCCCTCGAGGTCAGTTCCAGGCTCCAGACTCAAGGCTCCATGCTCACGGCTCCATGCTCACGGCTCAATGCTCCGAGCTCCAGGCTCGGGGTCAGTTCCAGTCTCCGGGCTGCAGGTCCTGGCTCAAGGTTTTGTGCTCGGGGTCAGTTCCAGGCTCCGGGCTCAGGGCTCAGGGCTCAGGGCTCCAGGCACAGGGTCATTTCCAGGTTCCGGGCTCAAGACTATAGGCTCCAGGCTCTTCACTCGGGGTCAGTACAAGGCTTTGGGCTCCCGGCTCTAGGCTCACGGCTCCATGCTCACGGCTCCATTCTCCGGGCCCCAGGCTCCGAGCTCAAGGTTCTGTGCTCGGGGTCAGTTCCAGGCTCCGCGCTCCACGCTCCATGTTCAGGGTCTCCGGGCTTGGGGTCATTTCTTGGCTCCGGGCTCCAGGGTCCGGACTTAAAGTCAGTTCCAGGCTCTATGCTCCAGGCTCAAAGCTCACGGCTCCATGCTACGGAATCCAGGCTTGGGGTAAGTTCCAGGGTTTCGGGTTCCAGGCTCAGGGATCAAGGCTCAATGTTCATGGTCAGTTCAAGGCTCCGGGTTCTTTTCTCCGGGCTCGGGGTCACTTCGAGTATCTGGGTTCCGGGCTCCAGTCTTTAAGGTCTGGGCTCTAGATTCCGCGCACTAGGCTCAAGGCTCCAGGCTCCAGGCTCACGGCTACATGCTCCAGGCTCAAGGCGCCAGGCTCCAGGGTCTTGGTCAGTTGCAGGCTCTGTGCTCCAGGATACCGGCTAAAGACTCTAGGCTCGGGAACAGTTCCAGGCTCCAGGCTAAAGGATCCAGGCTCCGTGCTTCAGGCTCCTGGTTCCAGGCACAGGGCTCCGGGCTTGGTGTCAGTTCCATGCTCCGGGCTCCAGGCTCAAGCCTCTAGGCTCGGGGTCAGTTTCAGGCACCGTGCATCAGGCTCCAGGCTCCGTGCCCCAAACACCAGGTCAAGGCTCAAGGTTCCTTGCTCAGGGTAATTTCCAGGCTGTGGGCTCGGGGTTCCAGGCTCCAGCTCCAGGATCTAGGCCCCAGGCTCAGTGTCAGTTCCAGGCTTTGGGCTCCAGGCTCCAGGCTCCAGGCTCCAAGCTCCAGGCTCCATGCTCCACGCCCCGGCTTTGGGTCAGTTAAGGGCTCCAGGCTCCAGGCTGCAGGCTACAAACTCCAGGCTCCATGCTCCATGCTGCAGGCTTGGGGTCAGTTAAGGCTCCAGGCTCCAGGATCCAGATTCAAGGATCCAGGCTCTGCGCTCCATTACACGGTTTAGAGAATCCGGGCAAGGGTTAAGTTCCAGGCTCCGGGCTAAGGGGTCAGGGCTCAAGCCTTCTGTCTCCAGGCTTATAAATCCGGGCTCCCTGCTCAAGGCTCATGGCTCTGCGGTCAAGGCTCCGGGCTTTGGGCTTTTGGGATGTTCCATTTTCCGGGTACCAGTCTTCAGGCTCCAGGCTCCAGGCTTCAGGCTCTGGGTTTGTTCCAGGCTCTGGGCTCAAGGCTATGGGCACCGGGCTCCAGGCTCCATGCTTCATGCTCTGGGCTCCAGGCTATAGGCTTAAGTGTTGGGGTCAGTTCCAGGCTCAGGGCTCCATGCTTCAGGCTCTGGGCTCAAGGCTCGGGCTCAGTGTCAGTTCCAGGCTCCTAACTCCCCCCTCAAGGCTCCAGGCTCTGGGCTCCAGGCTCTTGGCATGGGGTCAGTTCCAAGATCTGGTCTCCAGGTTTTAGGCTCCACTTTTCGGGCTCGAGGTCAGTTCCAGGCTACAAGCTCCATAGTCCAGGTTCGTTGCTACGCGTTCCAGGCTCAAGGCTCCAGGCTGAAGTCTCCAAGCTCAAGGCTCCAGGCTCAGGGCAAGTTCCATGCTCCAGGGAATAGGCTCCAAGCTCAAGGCTCGGGGTCAATTCCAGGCTCAAGTCACCGGGCTCTAGGCTCCAGGATCCAGGCTAGAGGCGCTATGCTTCAAGCTCTTGGCTCCAGGCTTCAGGCTCGGGGTCAGTTCCAGTCTCCGGGCTCCGGGCTCCATGCTCCGAGGTCAGGGCTCAAGACTCCAGACTCCAGGATTCCTTCTCCAGGCTCCAGGCTCAAGGCTCCTCTCTCCAGGATCCATGCTTCAAGCTCTGGGATCCAGGCTAAAGGCTCCATGCCAATGGTCAGTTCAAGGCTCCATGCTTCAGGCTCCGGGCTCAGTGTCAGTTCCAGGCTCCGGGCTCCCGCTCAAGGCTCCAGGCTCCGGGCTCATGGCTCTGGGCATGGGGTCAGTTCCAAGGTCCAGTCTCCAGCTTTTAGGCTCCACATTTCAGGCTCGGGGTTAGTTCCAGGCTAATGGTTCAATTTTCCAGGCTCGTTGCTACGCGTACCAGGCTCCAGGCTCAAGGCTCAAGGCTCCAGGCTCGGGGTAAGTTCCTTGCTCCGGGCTCAAGCCTCCAAGCTCAAGGCTTGGGGTCAGTTCCACGCTCTAGGTTCCAGGCTCCATGCTCAAGTCTACATGGTTCAAGCTCTTGGCTCCGGGCTCGGGGTCAGTTCCAGGCTCAAGAATCAAGGCTCCGCTTCCAGGCTTCGCTCTCCAGGCTCCGGGCTGCGGGCTCCAGGCTCCGTGTTGCGGGCTTAAGGCTCCAAGCTCAAGGCTCCAGGCTCCAGGCTCCAGGCTCCACGCTCCAGGCTCCGGGCAAGGGGATAGGTTCCAAGTTCCGGTCTCCCGGCTTCAGGCTCCAGGCTTCTGGATCGGGGTAAGTTCAATGCTTGGGGTTTCACGCCCAGGGCTCCAGACTCCCGGAACGAGGTTTTTCCCAGGCTCCGGGCTCCTGGCTGTGAGCTTGGGGTCTTCTTCCAGGCTCTAGGCTCCATACTCATGGCTCCAGGCTCCAAGCTCCAGGCTCAAGGCTCCAGGCTCTGGGCTAAAAGCTCCAGGCTCCTTGCTCGGGATCAGTTTAAGGCTCCGGTCACCAAGACCCAGGTTTTGAGTTCAGGGTGTTTTCAATGCTCGGGCCTGTGGGCTCCAGACTCCAGGCTCCGGGCATTGGGTCAGGTCCAAGTTCCAGTCTCCAGGCTTAAGGCTCCAGGCTTTGGGCTTGGGCTAAGTTCCATGCTCGGGGTTCCACGCCCTGGGCTCCAGGCTCTGGGACCGGGTCATTTCCACGCTTCGGGCTCAAGAATCCAGGCTCCGAACTCGGAGTAAGTTCTAGGCTCCTGGCTCATTGCTCAAGGCTCACATCTCCATGCTCACGGCTCAATGTTTCGAACTCAAGGTTACAGGTTTTGGGTAAGTTCCAGGGTTCCAGGGTTCTGGGCTCAAGGCTCTGGGATCAGGGTCAGTTTTTTGCTCCGGGCTCCAGTTTGCAGGCTCCAGGCTCAAGGCTCACAGCTGACGGCTCAAAGCTCCAGGCTCAAGGCTCCTGGCTCCAGGGTCTTGGTCAGTTGCAGACTCCGTGTTCCACGCTATCGGCTCAAGACTCTAGGCTCAGGATCAGTTCCAGGCTCCGGGGCACAGAATACAGGCTCCACACTCCTGGCTCCTGGTTCCAGGCACAGGGCTTCCGGGCTTGGTGTCTGTTCCATGCTCTGGGCTCCAAGCTCCAGCCTCTAGGCTCGGGGTCAGTTTCAGGCAATGCGCATCGGGCTCTAAACTCCAGGCTCCATGACCCAAACTTAAGGTCAAGGCTCCAGGTTACTTGCTGGGGGTCATTTCCAGGCTCCAGGCTAAAGGCTCCAGGCTCCAGGCTCCAGGCTCCTTCCTAATGGATCAAGGTTTTTGGCTCGGAGTATGTTCGTGGCTCCGGGCTCAAAGTTTTAGGCTCCTTATTTCGGGCTCAGTTCATGGCTACCGGCTCAAGGCTCCAGGCTCGTGACTGCGCATTCCAGGCTAAAGGCACCTGGCTCCAGGCTCCAGGCTCCAGGCTCAGTGTCAGTTCCAGGCTTTGGGCTCCAGGTTCCAGGCTCAAGTCTCCAAGCTCCGGGCTTTGGATCAGTTAAGGGCTCCAGGCTCCAAAGTCCAGGCTCCGTCAGTTGGCTTGGGGTCAGGCTTGGGGTCAGTTAAGGGATCCAGGCTCCAGGCTCAAGGATCCAGGCTCCAGGATCCAGGCTCTGCACTCCATTTCCCGGTTTCAAGAATCCGGGCTAGGGTTAAGTTCCATTCTCCGGGCTCAGGGCTCAATCCTCCTGTCTCCAGGCTTCAGATTCCGGGCTCCCGGCTCAAGGCTCATGGCTCCGCGGTCAAGGCTCCGTGCTCCAGGCTTTGGGCTTTGGGGCAGTTCCATTGTCTGGGTACCAGGCTTAAGGCTCTAAACTTCAGGCTCTGGGTCAGTTCCAGGCTCTGGGCTCAAGGCTCCGGGCTCCAGGCTCCAGGTTTTGTACACCAGGCTCCAGGTCCCAGACACCGAGCTCAAGGATCCGGGATCGGAATCAGTTCGAGGCTCTGGGCTCAAGGCTCTTGGATCAGGGTCAGTTTGTTGCTCCCTCTTCCAGTTTGCAGGCTCCAGGCTCAAGGCTCTAGGCACTGGGATCCAGGCTTTTCACTCCATTCTCTGGTTTCAAGAATCTGGGCTAGGGTTTTGTTCCAGGCTCCGGGCTCAGGGCTCAAGCCTCCAGTCTCAAGGCTTATGATTCCGGGCTCCCGTCTCAAGGCTCATGACTCCGCGGTCAAGGCTCCGGGCTCCAGGCTTTTGGCTTTGGGGAAGTTCCATTCTCCGGGTACCAGGCTTCAGGCACCAGGCTTCAGGCTCTGGGTCAGTTCCAGGCTCTGGGCTCAAGGCTCCGGGCTCCAGGCTCCAAGCTCCAGGTTCCATGCACCAGGCTCCAGGATCCAGACACCACGCTACAGGATCCAGGATCGGGATCAGTTCGAGGCTCTAGGCTCAAGGCTCTGGGATAAGGGTCAGTTTTTTGCTCCGGGCTCCAGGCTCAAGGCTCCAGGCCCCAGTCTCCGCATTCCTTCCTCCAGGATCCAGGCTTTGGGCTTGGAGTATGTTCGTGGCTCTGGGCTCAAGGTTTTTGGCTCCATATTTTGGGCACAGTTTCAGGCTACGGCCTCTATGCTCCAGGTTCCTGACTACGCGTTCCAGGCTAATGACACCTGGCTCCAGGCTCAAGGCTCAGGGTCAGTTCATGGCTCCAGTCAACAGGCTCTAGACTCAAGGCTCAAGGCTCCATGCTTCATGCTCTGGGCTCCAGGGTCGGGGTCAGTTCCAGGCTCCAGGTTCCATGTTTCAGGCTCTGGGCTCAAGGCTCTGGACTCAGTGTCATTTCCAGGCTCCGTGCTCCCCTCTCAAGGCTCCAGGATTCAGGCTCCAGACTCCAGGCTCCAGGCTCTAGGCTTCTTGCTCGGGGTAAGTTCCATGCTTAGGGTTTCACGCCCAGGGCTAAAGGCTCCTGGCTTTGGGCTTGGGGTCTTCTTCCAGGCACTTGGCTCCATGCTAATGGCTCCAGGCTCCAAGCTCCAGGCTCAAGTCTCCAGGCTCCAGGTTCAAAGCTCCAGGCTCAAAGCTCCAGGCTCAAAGCTCCAGGCTCTGGGCTCGGGATCAGTTCAAGGCTCCGGGCACAAGGACCCAGGTTTCGGATTAAAGGTGTATTCCATGCCCTGGACTGTGGGCTCCAGACTCCATGCTCCGGTCATTGGCTCAGGTCCAAGTTCCAGTGTCCAGGCTTAAGGCTCCAGGCTTGGGGCTCTGGCTAAGTTCCATGCTCGGGGTTCCACGCCCTGGGCTCCAGGCTCTGGGAATGGGGTCATTTCCAGACTCCGGGCTCCAGAATCAAGGCTTCGGACTCGGAGTCAGTTCCAGGCTCAAGGCTCCAGGCTCCAGGCTCCTGGCTCCAGTCTCCAGGCTCACAGCTCCATGCTCACGGCTCAATGCTCCGAGCTCCAAGCTCCAGACTCCAGGCTCGGTTCAGTTAAAGTCTCCGGGCTTCTGGGTCCTGACTCAAGGTTCCGTGCTCGGAGTCAGTTCCAGTCTCCGGACTCCAGGCTCCAGGTACAGGGTCATTTCCAGGCTCCTGGCTCAAGACTCAAGGCTCCAGGCTCTTGACTCCGGGTCAGTACAGGGCTTTGGGCTCACAGCTCCAGGGTCAAAGCTCCATGCTCCGGACCCCAGGTCCCGAGCTCAAGGATCCATGCTTGGGGTCAGTTCCAGGCTCCGCGCTCCACGCTCCATTTTCAGGGCTCCGGGCTCGGGGTCATTTGTTGGATCCGGGCTCCAAGGTCCGGACTTAAGGTCCGTTCCAGGCTCTATGCACCAGGCTCCAAGCTCACGGCTCCATGCTTACGGGATCATGGCTTGAGGTAAGTTCCAGGGTTCGGGTTCCAGGCTCAAGGATCAAGGCTCAATGTTCATGGTCAGTTCAAGGCTCCGGGTTCTTTTCTCTGGGCTCGGGGTCACTTCGAGTATCTGGGTTCCGGGCTCCAGTCTTTAAGGTCTGGGCTCTTGATTCTGTGCACTAGGCTCCAGGCTCCAGGCTCACGGCTCAAGGCTCAAGGCTCATGGCTCCAAGCTCCAGGCTCAAGGCTCCAGGCTCCAGGATCTTGGTCAGTTGCAGACTCTGTGCTCCAGGCTACCGGCTCAAGACTCTAGGCTCAGGATCAGTTCCAGGCTCCGGGCTAAAGGATCCAGGCTCCGCCCTCCAGGCTCCTGGTTCCAGGCACAGGGCTCTGGGCTTGTTGTCTGTTCCATGCTCTGGGCTCCAAGCTCAAGCCTCAAGGCTCGGGGTCAGGTTCAGGCACTGCGCATCGGGCTCCAGGCTCATGGTTCCAGGCTCCAGGCTCTAGGCTCCAGGCTCCATGACCCAAACTTAAGGTCAAGGCCCCAGCTTCCTGTCTGAGGGTCATTTTGAGGCTCCAGGCTCCGGGCTTTGGGTCTTCTTCCAGGCTCTTGGCTCCAGGCTCATGGCAAAAGGCTCCAGTCTCAACGCTCCAGGCTCTGGGCTCGCGATCAGTTCCCGACTCAGGTCTTCAGGACCAAGGTTTCGGGTTTGGGGTTTATTCCATGCTCTGGCCTGTGGGCTCCGGGCTTCAGGCTGCGAGCTCAGGGTAAGTTCCATGCCGGGGTTTCAACCCTGGCCTCCAGGTTCTGAGAACGGGGTCATTTCCATGCTCCGGGCTTCAGAATCCAGGTTCCAGGCTGCCCACTTTGGGTCAGTTCTAGGCTCCAGAATCCAGGCTCCAGGCTCCAGGCTCACGGCTCAATGCTCCGAGCTCCAGGCTTGGGAGCATTGAGCATTGAGCTTGGGAGCCCGTAGTTCCAGTCTACGGGCTCCAGGGTCCAGGCTCAAGTTTCCGTGCTCGGGGTCAGTTCCAGGCTCCAGGTTCCAGGCTTCAGGCACGGGGTAATTTCCAGGCTCCGGACTGCAGGCTTAAATCGCCATGCTCAAAGCTCTACGCTCATGGCTCCATGCTCCGGGCTCAAGGCTCAGGGTCAGTTCCAGGCTCCGGGCTGATGGCTCAGGGCACAGGGTCAGTTTGAGGATCTGGGCTCCGAGCTCCAGTCCTTAAGCCCGTGTCTATGAGCTCGGCGCTCAGGCTTTACCCTTCAGACTCAAGGCTCCAAGTTATTTGAAAGTGGCAGGCTTTGTTCTTTAGGTTAACGGCTCCAGACTTCGGGCTCGGGTTGAGTTCCAGGCTCCGGGCTCCGGGCTCCCGGCTCCCGGCTCCCGGCTCCCGGCTCCCGGCTCCGGGCTCCAGGTTCTTGGCTCCGGGCTCCAGGCTCCATTCTCGGGTTCAGTTCCAGTCTCGAGGTTCCTTGCTCATGGCTCCGGGCTCCGGGCTCCGGGCTCCGGGCTCCTGGCTCCTGGCTCCTGGCTCCTGGCTCCTGGCTCCTGGCTCCTGGCTCCTGGCTCCAGGCTCCAGGCTCCAGGCTCATGGCTCATTATCAGTTCGAGGCTCGGGGTTCTAGGCTCTAGGGTCCGGGTTCGGCGTCAGTTCCAGGCTCTCGGCTCAAGGTTCCAGGTTCCAGGTTCAAGGCTCCAGGCTAAAGGCTCCAGGCTCCATGCTCCAGGCTCATCGATCCAGTATCCGGGCTCCGGATTCGGGGTCAGTTCCATGCTCCAAGCTTAAGTCTCCAGGCTCTAGGCTCCGGGCATGGTGTAGGTTCAAAGTTCTGGGATCCTGGCATCAGGCTCCAGGCTTTGGGTTTGGGGTAAGTTCCCGGCTCCGGGTTCCACGCCCCCGGCTAAAGACTCTGGGCACGGGGTTTTTTCCAGTCTCTGGGCTCCATGCTCCCGGCTCAAAGCTTCGGGCTCTAAGCTCATGGCTCCAGGATCGGGATTAGTTCAAGGCTCCGGGTTCCAGGCCCCAGGTTCCGGGGTCAGGATCAGTTCCAAGCTCTAAGCTCAAGGCTCCTGGCTCCAGGCTCCGGGTTCCAGGCTCCGGGCTCCGGGCTCCGGGCTCCATTCTCGGGTTCAGTTCAAGTCTCGATTTTCCTGGCTCCAGGCTCCGGGCTCCGGGCTCCAGGCTTTGGTCTCAGGGCTCCAGGCTCCAGGCTAATTATCAGTTCGAGGCTCCAGGCTCTAGGGTCCGGGTTCGGCGTCAGTTCCAGGCTCTGGGCTCTAGGTTCCAGGCTCCAGGCTCCATGCTCATCGATCCATTATCCGGGCTCCAGATTTGGTGTGAGTTCCATGCTCCAGTCTCCAGGCTCCAATCTCCGGTTCAGTTCAAGGCTCCAGGCTCCAGGCTCCAAGTTCGGGACCTCAAGCTCCAGACTCATGGCTCCAGGCTCAAGACTCAAGGCTCAAGGCTCAAGTCTCAAGGCTCCAGGCTCCAGGCTCCATGCCTCAAACACCAGGTCAAGGCTCCAGGTTCCTTGCTCAGGGTAATTTCAAGGTCGTGGGCTCTTGGTTCCAGGCTCCAGGCTCCAGGTTCCAGGCTCCAGGCTCCAGGCTCCAGGCTCTAGGCTCTAGGCTCCAGGCTCCAGGCTCAGTGTCAGTTCCAGGCTTTGGGCTCCAGGTTCCAGGCTCCTATCTTAAGGCTCCAAGCTCCAGGCTCCATGAGCCATGCTCCGGGCTTTGGGTCAATTAAGGGTTCCAGGCTCCAGGCTCCAAACTCCGGGCTCCATGCTCCAATGCTTTGGATAAGTTAATGGCTCAAAGATCCAGGCTCCAGGCTCCAGGCACGGGCTCTAGGCTCCAGGAACGGGGTCATTACCAGGCTCCGGACTCCAAGCTCAAATCTCCATGCTCACGGCTCTACGCTCACGGCTCAATGCTCCGAGCTCAAGGCTCTAGGTACGGTGTCAGTTTGAGGATCTGGGCTCCGAGCTCCAGTCCTTGAGCACGTTTCTCTAAGCTCCGCGCTCAGGCTTCGCCCTCCAGACTCAAGGCTCCAGGTTATTTGTAAGTGGAAGGCTCCGGTCTCAAGGTTAACGGCTCCAGACTACGGGCTCGGGTTCAGTTCCAGTCTTGGGGCTACAGGCTCCGGACTCCGATCTACGGCCTCCGGGCCCTGGGCTACGCGTTCCGGCCTCCGGGTTCCGGGCTCAAGCCTCCGGGCTCCATGTTTGGGGTCATTACTAGGCTACGGGCTCCGGGCGCCGGTCTCGTGTTCAGTTCAAGGCTCCGGGATCCTAGCGCTGGGCTAAAGGCTACAAGCTCACCACAATGCCTAGAACTCTCGGTTTTCCTTTTTTTCCTGAGTAGAAGATACTAAAAAAATGTCATTTTTTGAGCCTTTCAGACCATAAGAAGCTGTTTTTGTAACTTTAAGAAAATAATGTTTTTGTCTTAAGGAAAATGTTATGAACTGGTAAGTTTTTGACAAAAAAAGCAATAAAACACTTATTTCTGACTTGTTTTTTTCGTTTTTCTTCTTTTCTGAGTAGAAGTGGCAAAAACGTCATTTTTTAGCGTTTCAGACGATAAGAAGCTGTTTTGGTCTCTTTGAGACAAGGATGCTTTTTTTCAAGAAGAACTTAATGATTTGATAATACTTATACAAAAATGCAATAAAACCCTTATTTCCTACTTGTTTTTCGTGTTTTCATTCTATTCTCAGTAGAAGAGGCAAAAATGTCATTTTTGAGCGTTTCAGACGATAAGAAGCTGTTTTGGTCACTTTCAGACAAAGATGTTCTTTTTCAAGAAGAACTTCATGATTTGAGACGACTTTTAAGAAAAAGCAGTAAAACAATTATTTCTGACTTGTTTTTTTAGGTTTTCATTCTTTTCTGAGTAGAAGAGGCAAAAATGTCATTTTTGAGCGTTTCAGACGATAAGAAGCTGTTTTGGTCACTTTGAGACAAAGATGTTTTTTTCTCATGCAAAACGTCATGAGCTAATAAGACTTTTACAAAAAAGCCATTAAACACCTATTTCTGTCTTGTATTTAGTGTTTTCATGCTTTTCTGAGTAGAAGAGGAAAAAATGTCATTTTTGAGCGTTTCAGATGATAAGAAGCTGTTTTGGTCACTTTGAGAAAAGGATGTTTTTTTCTCAAGCAAAACGTTATGAACTGATAAGACTTTGATAAAAAAGCAATGAAACACCTATTTCTGACTTGTTTTTTTGTCTTTTCATGCTTTTCTGAGTAGAAGAGGCAAAAATGTCATTTTTGAGCGTTTCATGCGAAAAGCAGCTTTTTTGGTCACTTTGAGACAAAGATGTTCTTTTTCAAGCAGAACAACATGATTTGAGAAGACTTTTAAGAAACTGACATAATAAACTTATTTCTTACTTGTTTTTAGTGTTTTCATGCTTTTCTGAGTCGAAGAGGAAAAAAAATGTCATTTTTCAGCGTTTCAGACGAAAAGAAGTTATTTTGTCAGGTTGTGACTTGGATGTTTTTTTTCTCAAGCAAAACTTCATGAACTGATAAGACTTTGACAAAAAAAGCCATGAAACACTTATTTCTGACTTGTTTTTAGTGTTTTCATGCTTTTCTGACTCTTGGTAAAAATGTCATTTTTTAGCGTTTCACGCAAGAAGAAGCTGATTTGGTAACTTTTGAGACAAGGATGTTTTGTCTCAAGCAGAACGTAAAGCTTAACACTTAGTTCTAGCATTTCTCAAACCGCCCCGTGAGATGGAACGCTCCCTTACGGTGCAACCACACTCTAGTCGAAGAACTCTGTCCATGGTCCTGATTCTTCTTTTTTCTTTCTCTCTCTCTCTCTCTCTCTCTCCCTCTTTCCTCCAACCCCCTTAAAGCTTCACACTGGCGTGCATGGACGTTGAAGAGCACTGGGAAATTTCGCACTGACCCTTGTCAGGGTTTAGACCGGGACGGCTGGTGGACGGTGTGGACTCTGTCTTTTTCCAGGCCTGTGCGGGACTTTGCTATTTTTCCAGGCCTGTGTTTTTCCAGGCCTTATGTTCTTCAAAGACAGAACGCCGGTTAGCTGATCCCCTTTTCGGTGTCCCCCCCCCCCCCTTTTTTTTTTCTTCCAGCCACCTTGAAGCTGCACACTGGCATGCGCTGAGGAGGAGGAACGTCGGGAATGTCGCGCTGACCCGGGTCAAGATTAGGCCGGGACCGCCGGCGGACCGTGTGGACTCTGTCTTTTTTCAAGGCCTGTGTGGGACTTTGCTATTTTTCCAGGCCTGTGTGGGAATCTGTTATGTTTTTCAAAGACAGAACGCCAGTTAGCTGATCCCCTTTTAAACCTCCGGTGCTTTTCTCATCTGGAGCTGGATAACAGTAAAACTCAAACCGTATGTGGGACCAGGGCCGGACTGAGACTCATTTTCAGCCCTGGAGTTCATTTCCAAGGCGTGGGTTAGGGCTCACAGCTCAGGCTTTTTTTTTCCAGGATTAGGATTAGGGCTCAGTTCCAGGGCCAGGGTTAGGGCTCCGGGTTTGGTCTCAGTTCCAGGGTTAGGGTTAGGGCTCAGTTCTAGGGCCAGGGTAAGGGCTCCGGGCTCAGGCTCACTTCTAGGGCCAGGGTTGGGGCTCAGTTCCAGGACCAGGGTTAGGGCTCTGGGCTTGGGCTCAGCTCCAAGTTTAGGGTTAGGGATTAGGCCAGGGTCAGGGTTAGGGCTCCGGGCTCGGGCTCAGTTCCAGAGAAAAGGGTTAGGGCTCCGGGCTCGGGCTCAGTTCCCAGGTTAGGGTGAGGGCTGACGCCAGGGTTAGGCCTTCTGGCTCGGGCTCAATTCCAGGGGAAAGGCTCAGGGGAAAGGCTCAGGGCCTGGGTTCAGTTCCAGGGTTAGGGTTGAGGGCCAGGGTTAGGGCTCCAGGCTTGAGTTCAGTTCAGGGCCAGGTTTAGGGCTTTGGGCTTGGGCTCAGTTCCAGGGTTAGTGTTAGGGCCAAGGACAGAACCCCGGTAAGGGTTAGTGCCCAGGCCAGAGTCCCGCTTAGGGTTAGGGCCCAGGCGAGTTCCCCGGTAAGGATTTGGGACAAGGCCCTGGGCTCTGGGCTCAGGTTAGTGTTAGGGCTCCAGGCACCAGGCTCCGGTTAGGGTTTGGGCTCAAGGCTCTGAGGTCCGGGCTCCAGTTAGGGTTAGGGTTTTGGTTAGGGCTCCAGGCTCCGGTTAGGGTTAGGATTAGTGTTAGGGTTTTGGCTCCAGGTTCCGGCCTCCGGGTTCCGGCCTCCGGGTTCCGGGTTCAGGGCTCCAAGCTCCGGGCTCAGGCTCCGGGCTCAGGCTTGGGCTCTTGCTCTGGCTCTGGGCTCTGGGCTCTGGGCTCTGGGCTCAGGGCTCCGGTTAGGGTTAGGTCTCCAGGCTCCAGGCTCCGGTTCGGGTTAGGGTTCGGGCTCCCGACTCCAGTTTGGGTTAGGCTTAGGTTAGTGTTCCAGGGTCTGGGCTGTGTTTAGGGTTAGGGCTCCATGCTCCGGGCTCTGTTTAGGGTTAGGGTTTGGGCTTTAGGCTCTAGGGTCTAGGCTCTAGGCTCAAGGTTCTTAGCTCTAGGGACTAGACTCTAGGCTCCAGGCTCTAGGCTCTAGGCTCCGGGCTCGGGTTAGGGCTCCAGGCTCTTGGCTCTAGGCTCTGGGCTTGTGTCTGGGCTCCAGGCTTCAGTCTCAGGGTCAGTTCCAGGCTCCGGTTTCCGGTCTCCGGGCTCTGTTCTCCATGGTCTTGGCTTGGGGTAAGTTCAGGGCTCAGGGCTCCAGGCTTCGGGCTCGTGGTCAGTTCAGGGCTCCGGGCTCCAGGTTCAAGGTTCCAGGTTCTAGGCTCTGGGCCCCAAGGCTCTGAGCTCCAGGCTCAAGACTCCAGAAACTGGCTCAGGGTTAGTTCCAGGCTCCGGGTTCCAGACTAAAGGCTCTGGGCTTAATGCTCTTTGCTCCAAGATCCGGGCTCGGGATCAGTTCCAGGCTTCGGTCTCCAGGCTTCAACTTCTAGGCTCTGGGTCAGTGCTAGGCTCTGGGCTCCGGGCTCCGGGCTGCAGGCTCTGGGCTCTATGCTACACGCTGCAGGCTCCAAGCTTCAGGCTAGAGGCTAAAGGCTCCAGGCTCAAGGCTCAAGGCTCAAGGCTCCAGGCTCCAGGCTTCAGGCTTCAGGCTCTAGGCTCGAAGTCAGTTACAGGAACCGGACTCCGTGCTCCGGGCTCTGTGCTACAGCCTCCAAGGTCTTCGCTTTAGGGCCCGGGTTCGGCATCAGATCCAGGCTCGGGGGTCCGGGCTCCGGGTTAAGGGTCCCGAGCTTAGGGTCCCGGGCTAAGGGTCCCTTGCTCGGGGTCATTTTCAAGGCTTTAAGCTCCAGGTTCAGGGCTCCAGGCTTCAGGTATGCTGAAAGCTCCGGGCTTTGGTTTAGAGGTTGCTGGCTTCAGGCTCTTGGCTCTGCGCTAAAGGTTCCGGGCTCCATGTTCCAGACTCAGGACTCAAGGTCAGCTCCAGGATCCGGGTTCAAGGCTCCAGCCTCCAGGCTAAGAGCTCCAGGCTCAGTGTCAGTGCCAGGCTTCAGGCTCCGTTCTCTGGGCTCCAGGTTCCGGTCTCCGGGCTCAAGTCTCAAGGCTCCAGGCTGCGCACTCTTTGTTCTGGTCTTCGGGATCAGTTCCAGGCTCTGGGCTCAAGGCTTCAGGCTTGAGATTCCGGGCTCGGGGTTAAATCCAGGCTCCGGGCACCGGGCTACGGGTAACTTCCTGGCTCTTTGATGTGGGTTCCAGGCTCCACGCTCCGGAATCCAGGCTCCAGGCTCGGGGTCATTCCCAGGCTCTTGACTCATAGCTTTGGGCTCTGGGCTCCAGGCTCGGGGTCATTTCCAGGCTCCGGGCTCAAGGCTCCAGTCTCGGGTTCAGTTCCAGGCTCCGGGCTCTGGGTTAAAGGCTCCAGGCTCCAGGCTCCAGGCTCCAGGCTTCAGGCTCCAGGCTCAAGGCTCCGAGCTCCGGGCTCTAGGCCCCACGCTGCTTTCTTGGGGTCAGTTCCAGGCACCAGGCTCCAAGCTCCGGAGTATAGGCTCTGCGCTCCAGGCTCCATGCTCAAGGCTCCCAGCACGGGGTCATTTCCAGGCTTCAGGCTCCAGGCTCCGGGCTCAAGGTTCCGTACTCGGGGTCAGTTCCAAGCTCCGGGCTCATGGCTTCGGGCTCTGGGTTAGTTTAAAGCTCTGGGCTCAGGGCTCAAGTCTTTAAGCTCTTGGCTCTACGCTCCACGCTCCAGGCTCTGTGCTCCAGGCTCCAGGCTCCAGGCTCTTGGACAGTTCCAGGCTCCGTGCTCCAGGCTACTGGATAAAGACTCCGGGCTCGGGGTCAAATTCCTTGCTCCTGGTTCCGGGCTCAGGGCTAAGGACTTGGGGTCAGTTCCATGCTCCGGTTTCCAGGCTCAAGGCTTCAGGCTCCGGGCTTCAAGCTCCAGTTTCCAGGATTGGGGTCAGTTCCAGGCTGTGGGCTCCAGGCTCCAGGGTTCTTGCTCCGGGCTCAAGGCTCCTTGCTCCAAACTCCTGGTCAATCCTCCAGGGTTTATTAGTCAGGGTCATTTCCAGGCTCTGGGCTCCAGCCTTAAGGCTTTAGGATCCAGGCTCCGTGTTCAGTGTGTGTTCAAGGCTCCGGGCTCCAGGATATGGGCTCCAGGCTCAAGGCTAAAGGCTCCAGGTTCCAGGCTCTTTGTCAGTTCCATACTCCGCACTCAAGGCTCCTGGCTCAAGGCTCGGGGTCAGTTCCAGGCTCCAGGCATTGGGCTCTAGGCTCCAGGCTCAAGGTTCAAAGCTCAAGGCTCCAGGCTCAAGGCTCGGGGTCAGTTCCAAGCTCCAGGCACAAGATTCTTGGCTCCATGCTCCGGGCTCCAGGCTTCAAGCTCTGGGCTCCAGGCACCAGGTTCAAGGCTCTGGGTCGGTTCCATTTTCCGGGCTCCAGGCTTCAGGCTCTGGGCTCAAGGCTCCGGGCTCAGTGTCAGCTAAGGGGCTCCAGGCTATGGGCTCAAAGCTCCAGGCTCCAGGCTCAAATTTCCATGCTCCATGCTCCGGGCTCAAGGCTCCAGGCCCCGGGCTCCGTGCTCCGGGCTCTGGGCGCTTGTGCTCCTGGCTCCGAGCTCCGGGCTCCGGGCTCCAGGCTCTACGCTGTGTGCCCGGGGTCAGTTCCAGGCTCCATGATCAAGGCTCCAAGGTTCGGGCTATAGGCTCCGCGCTCCAGGCTCCCAGCACTGGGTAATTTCAAGGATTCAGGTTCAAGGCTCCAGCTTAAAGGTTCCATACTCGGGTCAGTTCCAGGCTCCGGGCTCATGGTTTCGAGCTCCGATTTAGTTTAAGGCTCTGGGCTCTGGGCTCAAGTCTTTAAACTCTGGGTTCTAGACTCCACACTCCGGGCTCCGTTCTCCAAGCTCCTGGCTCTTGGTCAGTTCCAGGCTCCGTGCTCCAGGCTACTGGATAAAGACTCCGGGCTCGGAATCAGTTCCAAGCTTCTGGTTCCGGGTCAGGGCTCCGGGCTCCGGGCTTCGGGCTCCGGGCTCGGGGTCAGTTCCATGCTCTGGGCTCCAGGCTCAAGGCTCCAGGCTCAGCGCTACAGTTTCCAGGCTCAAGGCTCCGCGCTCCAGGCTAAAAGCTCGGGGTCAGTCCAGGGTACGGGCTCCAGCCTCAAGGTTCCTGGTTCGGGGTCAGTTCCAGGCTCCGTGCTCCTGGCAACAGGTTCCGCGATCCAGGATCCAGGCTCCATGCTCGGGTTAAGCTCCAGGGTCTGGGCGCAAGGCTCAAGGACTCAAGGCTAGAGCTCAGTTCCATGCTCCGGGCTTCAGGCTACAGGCTCAAGGCTCCAGTTTCAGGGTCAGTTCCTGGCTCCGGGCTCCAGGCTCCAGGCTCCAGGCTCCCGGCTCCCGGCTCCCGGCTCAGCGCTCCGGGCTCAAGATTCCGTGCTTGGATTCAGTTCTCGGCTCCAGGTCATGGTTCAAGGCTTGGGGTTAGTTTGAGGATCTGGGCTCCGGGCTTAAGTCTTTAAGCTCTTGGCTCTTGGCTCTGCGCTCCAGGCTCTGTGCTCCAGGCTCAAGGCTCCAGGCTCCAACCTCCAGCTTCCATGCTCCAGGTTCCAGGCTCTTGGTCAGTACCAGGTTCCGTGCTCCAAGCTATAGGTTCAGGACTCCGGGTTCGGAGTCAGTTCCAGCTCCAGGCTTTAGTCTCCAGGCTCCTGCTTCCAGGCTCAGTGCTTCTTGGCTCGTGGTCAGCTCCCTTTTCCGAGTTCCAGGCTCCATGCCCTAGGGTCCGGGCTCCAGGCTCCAAGCTCCAGGTTCCAGGTTACATGCTCGGGGTAAGTTCGGGGCTTCGGGCTCAAGGCTTCAGGATCCAGGATCCAGGCTTCCGGCTCAGTTTCAGTTCCATGGTTAGCTCTTCGGGCTACAAGCTTCGGGCTCTGGGCTTGGGGTCAGTTCCAGGCTCGAGCTCAAGGCTCCTTTCACGGAGTAAGTTAGAGGCTCCGGGCTCAGGGCTTTAGGCTCTGGATATTCTTCCAGGCTTCAGGCTCAAGTCTCTAGGCTCCAGGATCCAGGCTCCAGGCTTTGGCTACGGGTTCCAGGCTAAAGGCACAGGGTCATTTCCACTCTGCCGGCTCCATACTCCACGGTCCAGGCTCTGGAGTCGGGGTCAGTTCCAGGTTCCGGGCTCCAGGCTCCAGGATCACAACTCCATGCTCATGGCTCAATGCTCCATGTCCCGGGCTCCAGGCTCCAGGGTCCTGGCTCCAGGCTCCGCACTCAAGGCTCCAGGCTTTTGATCAGTTCCAGGCTCCAGGTTCCGTGTTAGGTGTCAGTTAAAGGCTTCGGTCTCCAGGGTCCACGCTCCGCGATCAAGTATCCAGGCTCCGGCCTCGGGGTCAGTTCTGCGCCCCAGTCAGGCTCCAGTCTAGAGTTAAGTTCCAGGCTCCTGCTTCCGGGCTCCGGGCTCCTCGCTAATTGCTCCAGGCTCCAGGCTCCTTGCTCCAACCTCCGGGTCAATTCTCCAGGGTCCTTAATCAGGGTCATTTCCAGGCACCGGGATCCAGGTGCCAAGCTCTGTATGTATTCCAGGCTCTGGGCTCCAGGCTCCAGGCTAAAGGCTCCGGGCTCAAGGCTCTAGGCTCTAGGCTCTTGGTCAGTTCCATGCTCCGTACTCATGGCTCCAGGCTCAAGGCATTGGGCTAGGAGCTCCAGGCTCAAGGCTCCATGCTTCAAGCTCTGGGCTCCAGTTTCCAGGCTTGGGATTAGTTCCATTGTCCTGGCTCCAAGCTTCAGGCTCTGGGCTCAAGGCTCCGGGCTTAGTGTCAGTTTCAGGCTCCTGGCTAAGGGCTCAAAGCTCAAGGCTCCAGGCTCAAAGTTCCATGTTCCATGCTCTGGGCTCCAGGCTCAAAGTTCCATGCTCCGGGTCCCGGACTCCGGGCTCTGGGCTCCAGGCTGATCACTGCATGCTTGGGGTCAGTTCCAGGCTCCGTGCTCCAAGTTCCGGGCTAAAGGCTCCGCGCTCCAGGCTCCCGGCTCCCGGCTCCCAGCTCCAGGCTCCCAGCACGGGATAATTTCAAGGCTCCAAGCTCCGGTTTAGTTTAAGGCTCTGGGCTTGGGGCTCAAGTCTTTCAGCTCTGGGTTCAAGGCTCCACTCTCCAGGCTCCTGGCTTTTGGTCAGTTCCAGGCTCCGTGCTTCAGGCTACTGGATAAATCCTCCGGGCTAAAGGTATGTTCCAATCTCCTGGTTCAGGGTCAGGGTTCAGGGCTGAGGGCTGAGGGCTGAGGGCTGAGGGCTCAGGGCTCAGGGCTCAGGGCTCAGGGCTCCGGGCTCAGGGTCAGTTCCATATTCCTGGCTCCATGCTCCGGGGTCAGGGAACCAGACTGAAGACTCCAGGCTCCAGGCTCCATATTCCACGGTCCAGGCTCTGGACTCAAGCACTGTTCAAGGCTCCAGGCTTCAGTCTCAAGTTTAGTCCCAGACTCCAGGTTCTTTGCTCCAGGCTCATGGTACTTGGCTCAAGGCTCCAGACTTCGGCTCTTTGTTCCAGGCTCCAGTTTCGGGGACAGTTCCAGGTTCCGGGCTCCATGCTCCGGGGTCAGGGCACCAGACTCAAGACTTCAGTTTCCAGGCTCCAGGCTCCAGGCTCCAGTCTCCAGGCTCTGGGCTCAAGGCTCCAGGCTCCAGGCTCCGGCCTTCGGGCTTCGGGCTTCTGGCTGCTGGCTGCGGGCTGCATGCTCAAGGCTCCGGGCTGCCGGCTCCAGGCTCAAGACTAAAGGGTCCTGGCTCCAGGCTCCAGGCTCCGGACATGGAGTCAGTTCCAAGTTCCAGTCTCCCGGTTTCAGGCGCTAGGCTTCTGGCTCGGGGTAAGTTCCATGCATTGGTTCCACACCCAGGAATCCAGGATTTAGGCTCCATTTTTCAGGCTAAGTTCCAGGCTACAGACTCTATGCTCCAGACTCGTGACTATGCGTTCCATGCTCCGGGCTCAAGACTCCAGGCTCAAGGCTCAGGGTCACTTTGTGGCTCCAGTCACCAGGCTCTAGACTCCAGGCTCAAGGCTCCAGTCTTTAAGCTCTGGGCTCCAGGTTTAAGGCTCCAGGGTAAGGGTCAGTTCCAGGCTCTGGGCTTCATGCTTTAGGCTCCGGGCTATAGGCTCCGGGCTCAGTGTCAGTTCCAAGCTCTGGGCTCCGCCCTCAAGGCTCCAGGTTCCAGGCTCCAGGGTCTTGGAATGGGGTCATGGGGTCTCCAGGTTTTTGGCTCCAGTTTTCGGGCTCGGGGTCAGTTCCAGGCTACAGGCAACATACTTAAGGTTCGTTGCTACGTGTTCCAGGCTCAAGGCTCCCAGTACCAGGCTCAAGGCTGAAGGCTCCAAGCTCAAGGCTCTGGGTCAGTTCAAGGCTCAAGTCACCGGGCTCAAGGCTTAAGCTCCATGCTCCAGGCACGGGGTCAGTACCATGCTCCGGGCTCCATGCTTCCGGAGTCAGGGCTCCAGACTCAAGACTCTTGGTTCCAGGCTCCAGGCTCCAGGCTTTAGGCTCTAGGCTCCGGGCTCTAGGCTCCGGGTTCCGGGCTTCAGGCTCCACACTCCAGGCTCCACATTCCTTGCTCCAGGCTCAGGGTCAGTTCCAAGCTTCGGGCTCAAAGCTCCAGGCTCCGGACTCCGGGCTCCATTCTCGAGCTCAGTTCCCGTCTCGAGGTTCCTGGCTCCAGGCTCCGGGCTCCAGGCTTTTGGCTCAGGGTCTTCTGCCAGGCTCAAGGCTCCAGGCTCCAGGCTCCAGGCTCCAGGTTCCAGGCTCCAAGCTCCAGACTTCGTGCTCCAGGCTATGGGCTTGTGATCAGTTCCAGGCTCCGGCCTCAAGGCCCCAGGCGCAAGGATTAAGGTTCGGGGTAAGTTCCAGTCTCCAGGCTCAAGGCTCAAGGCTCCAGGTTCCAGGCTCCAGGCTCATTATCACATCAAGGCTCTAGGCTCTAGGGTCCAGGTTCGGCGTCAGTCCCAGGCTCTGGGCTACAGGTTCCAGGTTCCAGGTTCCAGGCTCCAGGCTCATCGATCCAGTATCCGGGCACTGGATTCGGGGTCAGTTCCATGCTCCAGTCTCCAAGCTCCAGTCTCTGGTTCAGTTAAAGGCTCCAGGCTCAAGGCTCCAAATTCGGGGCCTCAGGCTCCAGACTCCAGGCTCAAGGCTCCAGGCTCCAGGCTCAAGGCTACAGGCTCATGGCTCATGGCTCAAGGCTCCAGGCTCCAGGCTCCGGGCATGGAGTCAGTTCCAAGTTCCGGTCTCCCGCCTGTCAGGCACAAGGCTTCTGGCTCGGGGTAAGTTCTATGCTTGGGGTTCCACACCCAGGGCTCCAGGCTCCAGGCACGGGGTTTTTTTCCAGGCTCCGAGCTCCAGGCTTTTGGCTAGGGGTCTTCTTCCAGGCTCTAGGCTCCAGGTTCAAGGCTTCAGGCTCAAAGCTCGAGTCTCTGGGCTCAAGATCAGTTCCAGACTCCGGTGTCCAGGACCCAGGTTTCGGGTTCAGGGTGTATTCCATGCCCTGGCCTTCGGGCTTCAGGCTCCAGGCTTTGTGCTCGGGCAAAGTTCCATGCTCGGGGATCCACGCCCCTGGCTCCAGGCTCTGAGAACGGGGTCATTTCCACACTCTGGGCTTCAGAATCCAGGTTCAAGACTTTGCCCTCGAGGTCAGTTCCAGGCTCCAGACTCAAGGCTCCATGCTCACGGCTCCATGCTCACGGCTCAATGCTCCGAGCTCCAGGCTCGGGGTCAGTTCCAGTCTCCGGGCTGCAGGGTCCTGGCTCAAGGTTTTGTGCTCGGGGTCAGTTCCAGGCTCCAGGCTCCGGGCTCAGGGCTCAGGGCTCAGGGCTCAGGGCTCCAGGCACAGGGTCATTTCCAGGTTCCGGGCTCAAGACTATAGGCTCCAGGCTCTTCACTCGGGGTCAGTACAAGGCTTTGGGCTCCCGGCTCTTGGCTCACGGCTCCATGCTCACGGCTCCATTCTCCGGGCCCCAGGCTCCGAGCTCAAGGTTCTGTGCTCGGGTCAGTTCCAGGCTCCGCGCTCCACGCTCCATGTTCAGGGTCTCCGGGCTTGGGGTCATTTCTTGGCTCCGGGCTCCAGGGTCCGGACTTAAGTCAGTTCCAGGCTCTATGCTCCAGGCTCAAAGCTCACGGCTCCATGCTACGGAATCCAGGCTTGGGGTAAGTTCCAGGGTTCGGGTTCCAGGCTCAGGGATCAAGGCTCAATGTTCATGGTCAGTTCAAGGCTCCGGGTTCTTTTCTCCGGGCTCGGGGTCACTTCGAGTATCTGGGTTCCTGGGCTCCAGTCTTTAAGGTCTGGGCTCTAGATTCCGCGCACTAGGCTCAAGGCTCCAGGCTCCAGGCTCACGGCTACATGCTCCAGGCTCAAGGCGCCAGGCTCCAGGGTCTTGGTCAGTTGCAGGCTCTGTGCTCCAGGATACCGGCTAAAGACTCTAGGCTCGGGAACAGTTCCAGGCTCCAGGCTAAAGGATCCAGGCTCCGTGCTTCAGGCTCCTGGTTCCAGGCACAGGGCTCCGGGCTTGGTGTCAGTTCCATGCTCCGGGCTCCAGGCTCAAGCCTCTAGGCTCGGGGTCAGTTTCAGGCACCGTGCATCAGGCTCCAGGCTCCGTGCCCCAAACACCAGGTCAAGGCTCAAGGTTCCTTGCTCAGGGTAATTTCCAGGCTGTGGGCTCGGGGTTCCAGGCTCCAGGCTCCAGGATCTAGGCCCCAGGCTCAGTGTCAGTTCCAGGCTTTGGGCTCCAGGCTCCAGGCTCCAAGCTCCAGGCTCCATGCTCCACGCCCCGGCTTTGGGTCAGTTAAGGGCTCCAGGCTCCAGGCTGCAGGCTACAAACTCCAGGCTCCATGCTCCATGCTGCAGGCTTGGGGTCAGTTAAGGCTCCAGGCTCCAGGATCCAGATTCCAGGATCCAGGCTCTGCGCTCCATTACACGGTTTAGAGAATCCGGGCAAGGGTTAAGTTCCAGGCTCCGGGCTAAGGGGTCAGGGCTCAAGCCTTCTGTCTCCAGGCTTATAAATCCGGGCTCCCTGCTCAAGGCTCATGGCTCTGCGGTCAAGGCTCCGGGCTTTGGGCTTTTGGGATGTTCCATTTTCCGGGTACCAGTCTTCAGGCTCCAGGCTCCAGGCTTCAGGCTCTGGGTTAGTTCCAGGCTCTGGGCTCAAGGCTATGGGCACCGGGCTCCAGGCTCCATGCTTCATGCTCTGGGCTCCAGGCTATAGGCTTAAGTGTTGGGGTCAGTTCCAGGCTCAGGGCTCCATGCTTCAGGCTCTGGGCTCAAGGCTCCGGGCTCAGTGTCAGTTCCAGGCTCCTAACTCCCCCCTCAAGGCTCCAGGCTCTGGGCTCCAGGCTCTTGGCATGGGGTCAGTTCCAAGATCTGGTCTCCAGGTTTTAGGCTCCACTTTTCGGGCTCGAGGTCAGTTCCAGGCTACAAGCTCCATAGTCCAGGTTCGTTGCTATGCGTTCCAGGCTCAAGGCTCCAGGCTGAAGTCTCCAAGCTCAAGGCTCCAGGCTCAGGGCAAGTTCCATGCTCCAGGGAATAGGCTCCAAGCTCAAGGCTCGGGGTCAATTCCAGGCTCAAGTCACCGGGCTCTAGGCTCCAGGATCCAGGCTAGAGGCGCTATGCTTCAAGCTCTTGGCTCCAGGCTTCAGGCTCGGGGTCAGTTCCAGGCTCCGGGCTCCGGGCTCCGGGCTCCATGCTCCGAGGTCAGGGCTCAAGACTCCAGACTCCAGGATTCCTTCTCCAGGCTCCAGGCTCAAGGCTCCTCTCTCCAGGATCCATGCTTCAAGCTCTGGGATCCAGGCTAAAGGCTCCATGCCAATGGTCAGTTCAAGGCTCCATGCTTCAGGCTCCGGGCTCAGTGTCAGTTCCAGGCTCCGGGCTCCCGCTCAAGGCTCCAGGCTCCGGGCTCATGGCTCTGGGCATGGGGTCAGTTCCAAGGTCCAGTCTCCAGCTTTTAGGCTCCACATTTCAGGCTCGGGGTTAGTTCCAGGCTAATGGTTCAATTTTCCAGGCTCGTTGCTACGCGTACCAGGCTCCAGGCTCAAGGCTCAAGGCTCAAGGCTCCAGGCTCGGGGTAAGTTCCTTGCTCCGGGCTCAAGCCTCCAAGCTCAAGGCTTGGGGTCAGTTCCACGCTCTAGGTTCCAGGCTCCATGCTCAAGTCTACATGGTTCAAGCTCTTGGCTCCGGGCTCGGGGTCAGTTCCAGGCTCAAGGCTCAAGGCTCCGCTTCCAAGCTTCGCTCTCCAGGCTCCGGGCTGCGGGCTCCAGGCTCCGTGTTGCGGGCTTAAGGCTCCAAGCTCAAGGCTCCAGGCTCCAGGCTCCACGCTCCAGGCTCCGGGCAAGGGGATAGGTTCCAAGTTCCGGTCTCCCGGCTTCAGGCTCCAGGCTTCTGGATCGGGGTAAGTTCAATGCTTGGGGTTTCACGCGCAGGGCTCCAGGCTCCCGGAACGAGGTTTTTCCCAGGCTCCGGGCTCCTGGCTGTGAGCTTGGGGTCTTCTTCCAGGCTCTAGGCTCCATACTCATGGCTCCAGGCTCCAAGCTCCAGGCTCAAGGCTCCAGGCTCTGGGCTAAAAGCTCCAGGCTCCTTGCTCGGGATCAGTTTAAGGCTCCGGTCACCAAGACCCAGGTTTTGAGTTCAGGGTGTTTTTCAATGCTCGGGCCTGTGGGCTCCAGACTCCAGGCTCCGGGCATTGGGTCAGGTCCAAGTTCCAGTCTCCAGGCTTAAGGCTCCAGGCTTCGGGCTTGGGCTAAGTTCCATGCTCGGGGTTCCACGCCCTGGGCTCCAGGCTCTGGGACCGGGTCATTTCCACGCTTCGGGCTCAAGAATCCAGGCTCCGAACTCGGAGTAAGTTCTAGGCTCCTGGCTCATTGCTCAAGGCTCACATCTCCATGCTCACGGCTCAATGTTTCGAACTCAAGGCTACAGGTTTTGGGTAAGTTCCAGGGTTCCAGGGCTCTGGGCTCAAGGCTCTGGGATCAGGGTCAGTTTTTTGCTCCGGGCTCCAGTTTGCAGGCTCCAGGCTCAAGGCTCACAGCTGACGGCTCAAAGCTCCAGGCTCAAGGCTCCTGGCTCCAGGGTCTTGGTCAGTTGCTAGACTCCGTGTTCCACGCTATCGGATCAAGACTCTAGGCTCAGGATCAGTTCCAGGCTCCGGGGCACAGAATACAGGCTCCACACTCCTGGCTCCTGGTTCCAGGCACAGGGCTTCCGGGCTTGGTGTCTGTTCCATGCTCCGGGCTCCAAGCTCCAGCCTCTAGGCTCGGGGTCAGTTTCAGGCAATGCGCATCGGGCTCTAAACTCCAGGCTCCATGACCCAAACTTAAGGTCAAGGCTCCAGGTTACTTGCTGGGGGTCATTTCCAGGCTCCAGGCTAAAGGCTCCAGGCTCCAGGCTCCAGGCTCCTTCCTAATGGATCAAGGCTTTTGGCTCGGAGTATGTTCGTGGCTCCGGGCTCAAAGTTTTAGGCTCCTTATTTCGGGCTCAGTTCATGGCTACCGGCTCAAGGCTCCAGGCTCGTGACTGCGCATTCCAGGCTAAAGGCACCTGGCTCCAGGCTCCAGGCTCAGTGTCAGTTCCAGGCTTTGGGCTCCAGGTTCCAGGCTCAAGTCTCCAAGCTCCGGGCTTTGGATCAGTTAAGGGCTCCAGGCTCCAGGCTCCAAAGTCCAGGCTCCGTCAGTTGGCTTGGGGTCAGGCTTGGGGTCAGTTAAGGGATCCAGGCTCCAGGCTCCAGGATCCAGGCTCCAGGATCCAGGCTCTGCACTCCATTTCCCGGTTTCAAGAATCCGGGCTAGGGTTAAGTTCCATTCTCCGGGCTCAGGGCTCAATCCTCCTGTCTCCAGGCTTCAGATTCCGGGCTCCCGGCTCAAGGCTCATGGCTCCGCGGTCAAGGCTCCGTGCTCCAGGCTTTGGGCTTTGGGGCAGTTCCATTGTCTGGGTACCAGGCTTAAGGCTCTAAACTTCAGGCTCTGGGTCAGTTCCAGGCTCTGGGCTCAAGGCTCCGGGCTCCAGGCTCCAGGTTTTGTACACCAGGCTCCAGGTCCCAGACACCGAGCTCAAGGATCCGGGATCGGAATCAGTTCGAGGCTCTGGGCTCAAGGCTCTTGGATCAGGGTCAGTTTGTTGCTCCCTCTTCCAGTTTGCAGGCTCCAGGCTCAAGGCTCTAGGCACTGGGATCCAGGCTTTTCACTCCATTCTCTGGTTTCAAGAATCTGGGCTAGGGTTTTGTTCCAGGCTCCGGGCTCAGGGCTCAAGCCTCCAGTCTCAAGGCTTATGATTCCGGGCTCCCGTCTCAAGGCTCATGACTCCGCGGTCAAGGCTCCGGGCTCCAGGCTTTGGGCTTTGGGGCAGTTCCATTCTCCGGGTACCAGGCTTCAGGCACCAGGCTTCAGGCTCTGGGTCAGTTCCAGGCTCTGGGCTCAAGGCTCCGGGCTCCAGGCTCCAAGCTCCAGGTTCCATGCACCAGGCTCCAGGATCCAGACACCACGCTACAGGATCCAGGATCGGGATCAGTTCGAGGCTCTAGGCTCAAGGCTCTGGGATAAGGGTCAGTTTTTTGCTCCGGGCTCCAGGCTCAAGGCTCCAGGCCCCAGTCTCCGCATTCCTTCCTCCAGGATCCAGGCTTTGGGCTTGGAGTATGTTCGTGGCTCTGGGCTCAAGGTTTTTGGCTCCATATTTTGGGCACAGTTTCAGGCTACGGCTTCTATGCTCCAGGTTCCTGACTACGCGTTCCAGGCTAATGACACCTGGCTCCAGGCTCAAGGCTCAGGGTCAGTTCATGGCTCCAGTCAACAGTCTCTAGACTCAAGGCTCAAGGCTCCATGCTTCATGCTCTGGGCTCCAGGGTCGGGGTCAGTTCCAGGCTCCAGGTTCCATGTTTCAGGCTCTGGGCTCAAGGCTCTGGACTCAGTGTCATTTCCAGGCTCCGTGCTCCCCTCTCAAGGCTCCAGGATTCAGGCTCCAGACTCCAGGCTCCAGGCTCTAGGCTTCTTGCTCGGGGTAAGTTCCATGCTTAGGGTTTCACGCCCAGGGCTAAAGGCTCCTGGCTTTGGGCTTGGGGTCTTCTTCCAGGCACTTGGCTCCATGCTAATGGCTCCAGGCTCCAAGCTCCAGGCTCAAGTCTCCAGGCTCCAGGTTCAAAGCTCCAGGCTCAAAGCTCCAGGCTCAAAGCTCCAGGCTCTGGGCTCGGGATCAGTTCAAGGCTCCGGGCACAAGGACCCAGGTTTCGGATTAAGGGTGTATTCCATGCCCTGGACTGTGGGCTCCAGACTCCATGCTCCGGTCATTGGATCAGGTCCAAGTTCCAGTGTCCAGGCTTAAGGCTCCAGGCTTGGGGCTCTGGCTAAGTTCCATGCTCGGGGTTCCACGCCCTGGGCTCCAGGCTCTGGGAATGGGGTCATTTCCAGACTCCGGGCTCCAGAATCAAGGCTTCGGACTCGGAGTCAGTTCCAGGCTCCAGGCTCCAGGCTCCAGGCTCCAGGCTCCAGGCTCCAGGCTCCAGGCTCCTTGCTCCAGTCTCCAGGCTCACAGCTCCATGCTCACGGCTCAATGCTCCGAGCTCCAAGCTCCGGACTCCAGGCTCGGTTCAGTTAAAGTCTCCGGGCTTCTGGGTCCTGACTCAAGGTTCCGTGCTCGGAGTCAGTTCCAGTCTCCGGACTCCAGGCTCCAGGTACAGGGTCATTTCCAGGCTCCTGGCTCAAGACTCAAGGCTCCAGGCTCTTGACTCCGGGTCAGTACAGGGCTTTGGGCTCACAGCTCCAGGGTCAAAGCTCCATGCTCCGGACCCCAGGTCCCGAGCTCAAGGATCTGTGCTTGGGGTCAGTTCCAGGCTCCGCGCTCCACGCTCCATGTTCAGGGCTCCGGGCTCGGGGTCATTTGTTGGATCCGGGCTCCAAGGTCCGGACTTAAGGTCCGTTCCAGGCTCTATGCACCAGGCTCCAAGCTCACGGCTCCATGCTTACGGGATCATGGCTTGAGGTAAGTTCCAGGGTTCGGGTTCCAGGCTCAAGGATCAAGGCTCAATGTTCATGGTCAGTTCAAGGCTCCGGGTTCTTTTCTCCGGGCTCGGGGTCACTTCGAGTATCTGGGTTCCGGGCTCCAGTCTTTAAGGTCTTGGCTCTTGATTCTGTGCACTAGGCTCCAGGCTCCAGGCTCACGGCTCAAGGCTCAAGGCTCAAGGCTCATGGCTCCAAGCTCCAGGCTCAAGGCTCCAGGCTCCAGGATCTTGGTCAGTTGCAGACTCTGTGCTCCAGGCTACCGGCTCAAGACTCTAGGCTCAGGATCAGTTCCAGGCTCCGGGCTAAAGGATCCAGGCTCCGCACTCTAGGCTCCTGGTTCCAGGCACAGGGCTCCGGGCTTGTTGTCTGTTCCATGCTCTGGGCTCCAAGCTCAAGCCTCAAGGCTCGGGGTCAGGTTCAGGCACTGCGCATCGGGCTCCAGGCTCATGGTTCCAGGCTCCAGGCTCTCGGCTCCAGCTCCATGACCCAAACTTAAGGTCAAGGCCCCAGCTTCCTGTCTGAGGGTCATTTTGAGGCTCCAGGCTCCGGGCTTTGGGTCTTCTTCCAGGCTCTTGGCTCCAGGCTCATGGCTAAAGGCTCCAGTCTCAACGCTCCAGGCTCTGGGCTCGCGATCAGTTCCCGACTCAGGTCTTCAGGACCAAGGTTTCGGGTTTGGGGTTTATTCCATGCTCTGGCCTGTGGGCTCCGGGCTTCAGGCTGCGAGCTCAGGGTAAGTTCCATGCCGGGGTTTCAACCCTGGCCTCCAGGTTCTGAGAACGGGGTCATTTCCATGCTCCGGGCTTCAGAATCCAGGTTCCAGGCTGCCCACTTTGGGTCAGTTCTAGGCTCCAGAATCCAGGCTCCAGGCTCCAGGCTCACGGCTCAATGCTCAGAGCTCCAGGCTTGGGAGCATTGAGCATTGAGCTTGGGAGCCCGTAGTTCCAGTCTACGGGCTCCAGGGTCCAGGCTCAAGTTTCCGTGCTCGGGGTCAGTTCCAGGCTCCAGGTTCCAGGCTTCAGGCACGGGGTAATTTCCAGGCTCCGGACTGCAGGCTTAAATCTCCATGCTCAAAGCTCTACGCTCATGGCTCCATGCTCCGGGCTCAAGGCTCAGGGTCAGTTCCAGGCTCCGGGCTTATGGCTCAGGGCACAGGGTCAGTTTGAGGATCTGGGCTCCGAGCTCCAGTCCTTAAGCCCGTGTCTATGAGCTCGGCGCTCAGGCTTTACCCTCCAGACTCAAGGCTCCAAGTTATTTGAAAGTGGCAGGCTTCGTTCTTTAGGTTAACGGCTCCAGACTTCGGGCTCGGGTTGAGTTCCAGGCTCCGGGCTCCGGGCTCCCGGCTCCCGGCTCCCGGCTCCGGGCTCCAGGTTCTTGGCTCCGGGCTCCAGGCTCCATTCTCGGGTTCAGTTCCAGTCTCGAGGTTCCTTGCTCATGGCTCCGGGCTCCGGGCTCCTGGCTCCTGGCTCCTGGCTCCAGGCTCCAGGCTCCAGGCTCCAGGCTCATGGCTCATTATCAGTTCGAGGCTCGGGGTTCTAGGCTCTAGGGTCCGGGTTCGGCGTCAGTTCCAGGCTCTCGGCTCAAGGTTCCAGGTTCCAGGTTCAAGGCTCCAGGCTAAAGGCTCCAGGCTCCATGCTCCAGGCTCATCGATCCAGTATCCGGGCTCCGGATTTGGGGTCAGTTCCATGCTCCAAGCTTAAGTCTCCAGGCTCTAGGCTCCGGGCATGGTGTAGGTTCAAAGTTCTGGGATCCTGGCATCAGGCTCCAGGCTTTGGGTTTGGGGTAAGTTCCCGGCTCCGGGTTCCACGCCCCCGGCTAAAGACTCTGGGCACGGGGTTTTTTCCAGTCTCTGGGCTCCATGCTCCCGGCTCAAAGCTTCTGGCTCTAAGCTCATGGCTCCAGGATCGGGATTAGTTCAAGGCTCCGGGTTCCAGGCCCCAGGTTCCGGGGTCGGGATCAGTTCCAAGCTCGAAGCTCAAGGCTCCTGGCTCCAGGCTCCGGGTTCCAGGCTCCGGGCTCCGGGCTCCGGGCTCCATTCTCGGGTTCAGTTCAAGTCTCGATTTTCCTGGCTCCAGGCTCCGGGCTCCGGGCTCCAGGCTTTGGGCTCAGGGTCTTCTTCAGGGTTCCAGACTCCAGGCTCCAGGCTCCAGGCTCAAGGCTCCAGGCTCCAGGCTAATTATCAGTTCGAGGCTCCAGGCTCTAGGGTCCGGGTTCGGCGTCAGTTCCAGGCTCTGGGCTCTAGGTTCCAGGCTCCAGGCTCCATGCTCATCGATCCATTATCCGGGCTCCAGATTTGGTGTGAGTTCCATGCTCCAGTCTCCAGGCTCCAATCTCCGGTTCAGTTCAAGGCTCCAGGCTCCAGGCTCCAAGTTCGGGACCTCAAGCTCCAGACTCATGGCTCCAGGCTCAAGACTCAAGGCTCAAGGCTCAAGGCTCCAGGCTCCATGCCTCAAACACCAGGTCAAGGCTCCAGGTTCCTTGCTCAGGGTAATTTCAAGGTCGTGGGCTCTTGGTTCCAGGCTCCAGGCTCCAGGTTCCAGGCTCCAGGCTCCAGGCTCCAGGCTAATTATCAGTTCGAGGCTCCAGGCTCTAGGGTCCGGGTTCGGCGTCAGTTCCAGGCTCTGGGCTCTAGGTTCCAGGCTCCAGGCTCCATGCTCATCGATCCATTATCCGGCTCCAGATTTGGTGTGAGTTCCATGCTCCAGTCTCCAGGCTCCAATCTCCGGTTCAGTTCAAGGCTCCAGGCTCCAGGCTCCAAGTTCGGGACCTCAAGCTCCAGACTCATGGCTCCAGGCTCAAGACTCAAGGCTCAAGGCTCAAGGCTCCAGGCTCCATGCCTCAAACACCAGGTCAAGGCTCCAGGTTCCTTGCTCAGGGTAATTTCAAGGTCGTGGGCTCTTGGTTCCAGGCTCCAGGCTCCAGGTTCCAGGCTCCAGGCTCCAGGCTCCAGGCTCTTGGCTCCAGGCTCCAGGCTCAGTGTCAGTTCCAGGCTTTGGGCTCCAGGTTCCAGGCTCCTATCTTAAGGCTCCAAGCTCCAGGCTCCATGAGCCATGCTCCAGGCTTTGGGTCAATTAAGGGTTCCAGGCTCCAGGCTCCAAACTCCGGGCTCCATGCTCCAATGCTTTGGATAAGTTAATGGCTCAAAGATCCAGGCTCCAGGCTCCAGGCACGGGCTCTAGGCTCCAGGAACGGGGTCATTACCAGGCTCCGGACTCCAAGCTCAAATCTCCATGCTCACGGCTCTACGCTCACGGCTCAATGCTCCGAGCTCAAGGCTCTAGGTACGGTATCAGTTTGAGGATCTGGGCTCCGAGCTCCAGTCCTTGAGCACGTTTCTCTAAGCTCCGCGCTCAGGCTTCGCCCTCCAGACTCAAGGCTCCAGGTTATTTGTAAGTGGAAGGCTCCGGTCTCAAGGTTAACGGCTCCAGACTACGGGCTCGGGTTCAGTTCCAGTCTTGGGGCTACAGGCTCCGGACTCCGATCTACGGCCTCCGGGCCCTGGGCTACGCGTTCCGGCCTCCGGGTTCCGGGCTCAAGCCTCCGGGCTCCATGTTTGGGGTCATTACTAGGCTACGGGCTCCGGGCGCCGGTCTCGTGTTCAGTTCAAGGCTCCGGGATCCTAGCGCTGGGCTAAAGGCTACAAGCTCACCACAATGCCTAGAACTCTCGGTTTTCCTTTTTTTCCTGAGTAGAAGATACTAAAAAATGTCATTTTTTGAGCCTTTCAGACCATAAGAAGCTGTTTTTGTAACTTTAAGAAAATAATGTTTTTGTCTTAAGGAAAATGTTATGAACTGGTAAGTTTTTGACAAAAAAGCAATAAAACACTTATTTCTGACTTGTTTTTTTCGTTTTTCTTCTTTTCTGAGTAGAAGTGGCAAAAACGTCATTTTTTAGCGTTTCAGACGATAAGAAGCTGTTTTGGTCACTTTGAGACAAGGATGCTTTTTTTCAAGAAGAACTTAATGATTTGATAATACTTTAACAAAAATGCAATAAAACCCTTATTTCCTACTTGTTTTTCGTGTTTTCATTCTATTCTCAGTAGAAGAGGCAAAAATGTCATTTTTGAGCGTTTCAGACGATAAGAAGCTGTTTTGGTCACTTTCAGACAAAGATGTTCTTTTTCAAGAAGAACTTCATGATTTGAGACGACTTTTAAGAAAAAGCAGTAAAACAATTATTTCTGACTTGTTTTTTTAGGTTTTCATTCTTTTCTGAGTAGAAGAGGCAAAAATGTCATTTTTGAGCGTTTCAGACGATAAGAAGCTGTTTTGGTCACTTTGAGACAAAGATGTTTTTTTCTCATGCAAAACGTCATGAGCTAATAAGACTTTTACAAAACAGCCATTAAACACCTATTTCTGTCTTGTATTTAGTGTTTTCATGCTTTTCTGAGTAGAAGAGGAAAAAAATGTCATTTTTGAGCGTTTCAGATGATAAGAAGCTGTTTTGGTCACTTTGAGAAAAGGATGTTTTTTTTCTCCAGCAAAACGTCATGAACTGATAAGACTTTAACAAAACAGCCATAAAACACTTATTTTAGACTTGTTTTTAGTGTTTTCATGATTTTCTGAGTAGAAGAGGCAAAAATGTCATTTTTGAGCGTTTCAGACGATAAGAAACTTTTATTGTCACTTTGAGAAAAGGATGTTTTTTTCTCAAGCAAAACGTTATGAACTGATAAGACTTTGATAAAACAGCAATGAAACACCTATTTCTGACTTGTTTTTTTGTCTTTTCATGCTTTTCTGAGTAGAAGAGGCAAAAATGTCATTTTTGAGCGTTTCATGCGAAAAGCAGCTTTTTTGGTCACTTTGAGACAAAGATGTTCTTTTTCAAGCAGAACAACATGATTTGAGAAGACTTTTAAGAAACTGACATAATAAACTTATTTCTTACTTGTTTTTAGTGTTTTCATGCTTTTCTGAGTCGAAGAGGAAAAAAATGTCATTTTTCAGCGTTTCAGACGAAAAGAAGTTATTTTTGTCAGGTTGTGACTTGGATGTTTTTTTTCTCAAGCAAAACTTCATGAACTGATAAGACTTTGACAAAAAAAGCCATGAAACACTTATTTCTGACTTGTTTTTAGTGTTTTCATGCTTTTCTGACTCTTGGTAAAAATGTCATTTTTTAGCGTTTCACGCAAGAAGAAGCTGATTTGGTAACTTTTGAGACAAGGATGTTTTGTCTCAAGCAGAACGTAAAGCTTAACACTTAGTTCTAGCATTTCTCAAACCGCCCCGTGGAGATGGAACGCTCCCTTACGGTGCAACCACACTCTAGTCGAAGAACTCTGTCCATGGTCCTGATTCTTCTTTTTTCTTCTCTCTCTCTCTCTCTCTCTCTCTCTCTCTCTCTCTCTCTCTCTCTCCCTCTTTCCTCCAACCCCCTTAAAGCTTCACACTGGCGTGCATGGACGTTGAAGAGCACTGGGAAATTTTGCACTGACCCTTGTCAGGGTTTAGACCGGGACGGCTGGTGGACGGTGTGGACTCTGTCTTTTTTCCAGGCCTGTGCGGGACTTTGCTATTTTTCCAGGCCTGTGTTTTTCCAGGCCTTATGTTCTTTCAAAGACAGAACGCCGGTTAGCTGATCCCCTTTTCGGTGTCCCCCCCCCCCCCCTTTTTTTTTTTTTCTTCCAGCCACCTTGAAGCTGCACACTGGCATGCGCTGAGGAGGAGGAACGCCGGGAAATGTCGCGCTGACCCGGGTCAAGATTAGGCCGGGATGGCCGGCGGACCGTGTGGACTCTGTCTTTTTTCAAGGCCTGTGTGGGACTTTGCTATTTTTCCAGGCCAATGTGGGAATCTGTTATGTTTTTTCAAAGACAGAACGCCAGTTAGCTGATCCCCTTTTAAACCTCCGGTGCTTTTCTCATCTGGAGCTGGATAACAGTAAAACTCAAACCGTATGTGGGACCAGGGCCGGACTGAGACTCATTTTCAGCCCTGGAGTTCATTTCCAAGGCGTGGGTTAGGGCTCACAGCTCAGGCTTTTTTTTCCAGGATTAGGATTAGGGCTCAGTTCCAGGGCCAGGGTTAGGGCTCCGGGTTTGGTCTCAGTTCCAGGGTTAGGGTTAGGGCTCAGTTCTAGGGCCAGGGTAAGGGCTCCGGGCTCAGGCTCACTTCTAGGGCCAGGGTTGGGGCTCAGTTCCAGGACCAGGGTTAGGGCTCTGGGCTTGGGCTCAGCTCCAAGTTTAGGGTTAGGGATTAGGCCAGGGTCAGGGTTAGGGCTCCGGGCTCGGGCTCAGTTCCAGAGAAAAGGGTTAGGGCTCCGGGCTCGGGCTCAGTTCCCAGGTTAGGGTGAGGGCTGACGCCAGGGTTAGGCCTTCTGGCTCGGGCTCAATTCCAGGGGAAAGGCTCAGGGGAAAGGCTCAGGGCCTGGGTTCAGTTCCAGGGTTAGGGTTGAGGCCAGGGTTAGGGCTCCAGGCTTGAGTTCAGTTCAGGGCCAGGTTTAGGGCTTGGGCTCAGTTCCAGGGTTAGTGTTAGGGCCAAGGACAGAACCCCGGTAAGGGTTAGTGCCCAGGCCAGAGTCCCGCTTAGGGTTAGGGCCCAGGCGAGGTCCCCGGTAAGGATTTGGGACAAGGCCCTGGGCTCTGGGCTCAGGTTAGTGTTAGGGCTCCAGGCACCAGGCTCCGGTTAGGGTTTGGGCTCAAGGCTCTGAGGTCCGGGCTCCAGTTAGGGTTAGGGTTTTGGTTAGGGCTCCAGGCTCCGGTTAGGGTTAGGATTAGTGTTAGGGTTTTGGCTCCAGGTTCCGGCCTCCGGGTTCCGGCCTCCGGGTTCCGGGTTCAGGGCTCCAAGCTCCGGGCTCAGGCTCCAGGCTCAGGCTTGGGCTCTTGCTCTGGCTCTGGGCTCAGGGCTCCGGTTAGGGTTAGGTCTCCAGGCTCCAGGCTCCGGTTCGGGTTAGGGTTCGGGCTCCCGACTCCAGTTTGGGTTAGGCTTAGGGTTAGTGTTCCAGGGTCTGGGCTGTGTTTAGGGTTAGGGCTCCATGCTCCGGGTTCTGTTTAGGGTTAGGGTTTGGGCTTTAGGCTCTAGGGTCTAGGCTCTAGGCTCAAGGTTCTTAGCTCTAGGGACTAGACTCTAGGCTCCAGGCTCTAGGCTCTAGGCTCTAGGCTCCGGGCTCGGGTTAGGGCTCCAGGCTCTTGGCTCTAGGCAGTGGGCTTGTGTCTGGGCTCCAGGCTTCAGTCTCAGGGTCAGTTCCAGGCTCCGGTTTCCGGTCTCCGGGCTCTGTTCTCCATGGTCTTGGCTTGGGGTAAGTTCAGGGCTCAGGGCTCCAGGCTTCGGGCTCGTGGTCAGTTCAGGGCTCCGGGCTCCAGGTTCAAGGTTCCAGGTTCTAGGCTCTGGGCCCCAAGGCTCTTAGCTCCAGGCTCAAGACTCCAGAAACTGGGCTCAGGGTTAGTTCCAGGCTCCGGGTTCCAGACTAAAGGCTCTGGGCTTAATGCTCTTTGCTCCAAGATCCGGGCTCGGGATCAGTTCCAGGCTTCGGTCTCCAGGCTTCAACTTCCAGGCTCTGGGTCAGTGCTAGGCTCTGGGCTCCGGGCTCCGGGCTCCGGGCTCCGGGCTGCAGGCTCTGGGCTCTATGCTACACGCTGCAGGCTCCAAGCTTCAGGCTAGAGGCTAAAGGCTCCAGGCTCAAGGCTCAAGGCTCCAGGCTCCAGGCTTCAGGCTTCAGGCTTCAGGCTTCAGGCTCTAGGCTCGAAGTCAGTTACAGGAACCGGACTCCGTGCTATGGGCTCTGTGCTACAGCCTCCACGGTCTTTGCTTTAGGGCCCGGGTTCGGCATCAGATCCAGGCTCGGGGGTCCGGGCTCCGGGTTAAGGGTCCCGAGCTTAGGGTCCCGGGCTAAGGGTCCCTTGCTCGGGGTCATTTTCAAGGCTCTAAGCTCCAGGTTCAGGGCTCCAGGCTTCAGGTATGTTGAAAGCTCCGGGCTTTGGTTTAGAGGCTGCTGGCTTCAGGCTCTTGGCTCTGCGCTAAAGGTTCCGGGCTCCATGTTCCAGACTCAGGACTCAAGGTCAGCTCCAGGATCCGGGTTCAAGGCTCCAGCCTCCAGGCTAAGAGCTCCAGGCTCAGTGTCAGTGCCAGGCTTCAGGCTCCGTTCTCTGGGCTCCAGGTTCCGGTCTCCGGGCTCAAGTCTCAAGGCTCCAGGCTGCGCACTCTTTGTTCTGGTCTTCGGGATCAGTTCCAGGCTCTGGGCTCAAGGCTTCAGGCTTGAGATTCCGGGCTCAGTGTTAAATCCAGGCTCCGGGCACCGGGCTACGGGTAACTTCCTGGCTCTTTGATGTGGGTTCCAGGCTCCACGCTCCGGAATCCAGGCTCCAGGCTCGGGGTCATTCCCAGGCTCTTGACTCATAGCTTTGGGCTCTGTGCTCCAGGCTCGGGGTCATTTCCAGGCTCCGGGCTCAAGGCTCCAGTCTCGGGTTCAGTTCCAGGCTCCGGGCTCTGGGTTAAAGGCTCCAGGCTCCAGGCTCCAGGCTTCAGGCTCCAGGCTCAAGGCTCCGAGCTCCGGGCTCCAGGCCCCACGCTGCTTTCTTGGGGTCAGTTCCAGGCACCAGGCTCCAAGCTCCGGAGTATAGGCTCTGCGCTCCAGGCTCCATGCTCAAGGCTCCCAGCACGGGGTCATTTCCAGGCTTCAGGCTCCAGGCTCCGGGCTCAAGGTTCCGTACTCGGGGTCAGTTCCAAGCTCCGGGCTCATGGCTTCGGGCTCTGGGTTAGTTTAAAGCTCTGGGCTCAGGGCTCAAGTCTTTAAGCTCTTTGCTCTACGCTCCACGCTCCAGGCTCTGTGCTCCAGGCTCCAGGCTCCAGGCTCTTGGACAGTTCCAGGCTCCGTGCTCCAGGCTACTGGATAAACACTCCGGGCTCGGGGTCAAATTCCTTGCTCCTGCTTCCGGGCTCAGGGCTAAGGACTTGGGGTCAGTTCCATGCTCCGGTTTCCAGGCTCAAGGCTTCAGGCTCCGGGCTTCAAGCTCCAGTTTCCAGGATTGGGGTCAGTTCCAGGCTGTGGGCTCCAGGCTCCAGGGTTCTTGCTCCGGGCTCAAGGCTCCTTGCTCCAAACTCCTGGTCAATCCTCCAGGGTTTATTAGTCAGGCTCATTTCCAGGCTCTGGGCTCCAGCCTTAAGGCTTTAGGATCCAGGCTCCGTGTTCAGTGTGTGTTCAAGGCTCCGGGCTCCAGGATATGGGCTCCAGGCTCAAGGCTAAAGGCTCCAGGTTCCAGGCTCTTTGTCAGTTCCATACTCCGCACTCAAGGCTCCTGGCTCAAGGCTCGGGGTCAGTTCCAGGCTCCAGGCATTGGGCTCTAGGCTCCAGGCTCAAGGTTCAAAGCTCAAGGCTCCAGGCTCAAGGCTCGGGGTCAGTTCCAAGCTCCAGGCACAAGATTCTTGGCTCCATGCTCCGGGCTCCAGGCTTCAAGCTCTGGGCTCCAGGCACCAGGTTCCAGGCTCTGGGTCGGTTCCATTTTCCGGGCTCCAGGCTTCAGGCTCTGGGCTCAAGGCTCCGGGCTCAGTGTCAGCTAAGGGGCTCCAGGCTAAGGGCTCAAAGCTCCACGTTCCAGGCTCAAATTTCCATGCTCCATGCTCCGGGCTCCAGGCTCCAGGCTCCAGGCTCCAGGCTCCAGGCTCCAGACCCCGGGCTCCGTGCTCCGGGCTCTGGGCGCTTGTGCTCCTGGCTCCGAGCTCCGGGCTCCGGGCTCCAGGCTCTACGCTGTGTGCCCGGGGTCAGTTCCAGGCTCCATGATCAAGGCTCCAAGGTTCGGGCTATAGGCTCCGCGCTCCAGGCTCCCAGCACTGGGTAATTTCAAGGATTCAGGTTCCAGGCTCCAGCTTAAAGGTTCCATACTCAGGTCAGTTCCAGGCTCCGGGCTCATGGTTTCGAGCTCCGATTTAGTTTAAGGCTCTGGGCTCTGGGCTCAAGTCTTTAAACTCTGGGTTCTAGACTCCACACTCCGGGCTCCGTTCTCCAAGCTCCTGGCTCTTGGTCAGTTCCAGGCTCCGTGCTCCAGGCTACTGGATAAAGACTCCGGGCTCGGAATCAGTTCCAAGCTTCTGGTTCCGGGTCAAGGCTCAGGGCTCCGGGCTCCGGGCTCCGGGCTCCGGGCTCCGGGCTCGGGGTCAGTTCCATGCTCTGGGCTCCAGGCTCAAGGCTCCAGGCTCAGCGCTCCAGTTTCCAGGCTCAAGGCTCCGCGCTCCAGGCTAAAAGCTCGGGGTCAGTCCAGGGTACGGGCTCCAGCCTCAAGGTTCCTGGTTCGGGATCAGTTCCAGGCTCCGTGCTCCTGGCAACAGGTTCCGCGATCCAGGATCCAGGCTCCATGCTCGGGTTAAGCTCCAGGGTCCGGGCGCAAGGCTCAAGGACTCAAGGCTAGAGCTCAGTTCCATGCTCCGGGCTACATGCTCCAGGCTCAAGGCTCCAATTTCAGGGTCAGTTCCAGGCTCCGGGCTCCAGGCTCCAAGCTCCAGGCTCCAGGCTCCAGGCTCCCGGCTCCCGGCTCAGCGCTCCGGGCTCAAGGTTCCGTGCTTGGATTCAGTTCTAGGCTCCAGGTCATGGTTCAAGGCTTGGGGTTAGTTTGAGGATCTGGGCTCCGGGCTAAAGTCTTTAAGCTCTGGGCTCTTGGCTCTGCGCTCCAGGCTCTGTGCTCCAGGCTCAAGGCTCAAGGCTCCAGGCTCCAACCTACAGGTTCCATGCTCCAGGTTCCAGGCTCTTGGTCAGTACCAGGTTCCGTGCTCCAAGCTATAGGTTCAGGACTCCGGGTTCGGAGTCAGTTCCAGGCTTCAGGCTTTAGTCTCCAGGCTCCTGCTTTCAGGCTCAGTGCTTCTTGGCTCGTGGTCAGCTCCCTTTTCCGAGTTCCAGGCTCCATGCCCTAGGGTCCGGGCTCCAGGCTCCAAGCTCCAGGTTCCAGGCTACATGCTCGGGGTAAGTTCCAGGCTTCGGGCTCAAGGCTTCAGGATCCAGGATCCAGGCTTCCGGCTCAGTTTCAGTTCCATGGTTAGCTCTTTGGGCTACAAGCTTCGGGCTCTGGGCTTGGGGTCAGTTCCAGGCTCGAGCTCAAGGCTCCTTTCACGGAGTAAGTTAGAGGCTCCGGGCTCAGGGCTTTAGGCTCTGGATATTCTTCCAGGCTTCAGGCTCAAGTCTCTAGGCTCCAGGATCCAGGCTCCAGGCTTTGGCTACGGGTTCCAGGCTAAAGGCATAGGGTCATTTCCACTCTGCCGGCTCCATACTCCACGGTCCAGGCTCTGGAGTCGGGGTCAGTTCCAGGTTCCGGGCTCCAGGCTCCAGGATCACAACTCCATGCTCATGGCTCAATGTTCCATGTCCCGGGCTCCAGGCTCCAGGGTCCTGGCTCCAGGCTCCGCACTCAAGGCTCCAGGCTTTTGATCAGTTCCAGGCTCCAGGTTCCGTGTTAGGTGTCAGTTAAAGGCTTCGGGCTCCAGGGTCCACGCTCCGCGATCAAGGATCCAGGCTCTGGCCTCGGGGTCAGTTCTGCGCCCCAGTCAGGCTCCAGTCTAGAGTTAAGTTCCAGGCTCCTGCTTCCGGGCTCCGGGCTCCAGGCTCCGGGCTCCTCGCTAATTGCTCCAGGCTCCAGGCTCCAGGCTCCTTGCTCCAACCTCCGGGTCAATTCTCCAGGGTCCTTAATCAGGGTCATTTCCAGGCACCGGGATCCAGGTGCCAAGCTCTGTATGTATTCCAGGCTCTGGGCTCCAGGCTCCAGGCTAAAGGCTCCGGGCTCAAGGCTCTAGGCTCTAGGCTCTTGGTCAGTTCCATGCTCCGTACTCATGGCTCCAGGCTCAAGGCATTGGGCTAGGAGCTCCAGGCTCAAGGCTCCATGCTTCAAGCTCTGGGCTCCAGTTTCCAGGCTCGGGATTAGTTCCATTGTCCTGGCTCCAAGCTTCAGGCTCTGGGCTCAAGGCTCCGGGCTTAGTGTCAGTTTCAGGCTCCTGGCTAAGGGCTCAAAGCTCAAGGCTCCAGGCTCAAAGTTCCATGCTCTGGGCTCCAGGCTCAAAGTTCCATGCTCCGGGTCCCGGACTCCGGGCTCTGGGCTCCGAGCTCCAGGCTCCAGGCTGATCACTGCATGCTTGGGGTCAGTTCCAGGCTCCAGGCTCCAAGTTCCGGGCTAAAGGCTCCGCGCTCCAGGCTCCCGGCTCCCAGCTCCAGGCTCCCACCACGGGATAATTTCAAGGCTTCAAGTTCCAGGCTCCGGCCTCAAGGCTCCAAGCTCCGGTTTAGTTTAAGGCTCTGGGCTTGGGGCTCAAGTCTTTCAGCTCTGGGTTCAAGGCTCCACTCTCCAGGCTCCGTTCTCCAGGCTCCTGGCTTTTGGTCAGTTCCAGGCTCCGTGCTTCAGGCTACTGGATAAATCCTCCGGGCTAAAGGTATGTTCCAATCTCCTGGTTCAGGGTCAGGGTTCAGGGCTGAGGGCTGAGGGCTGAGGGCTCAGGGCTCAGGGCTCCGGGCTCGGGGTCAGTTCCATATTCCTGGCTCCATGCTCCGGGGTCAGGGAACCAGACTGAAGACTCCAGGCTCCAGGCTCCATATTCCACGGTCCAGGCTCTGGACTCAAGGTCAGTTCAAGGCTCCAGGCTTCAGTCTCAAGTTTAGTCCCAGACTCCAGGTTCTTTGCTCCAGGCTCATGGTACTTGGCTCAAGGCTCCAGACTTCGGCTCTTTGTTCCAGGCTCCAGTTTCGGGGACAGTTCCAGGTTCCGGGCTCCATGCTCCGGGGTCAGGGCACCAGACTCAAGACTTCAGTTTCCAGGCTCCAGGCTCCAGTCTCCAGGCTCCAGGCTCCGGCCTTCGGGCTTCGGGCTTCTGGCTGCTGGCTGCGGGCTGCATGCTCAAGGCTCCGGGCTGCCGGCTCCAGGCTCAAGACTAAAGGGTCCTGGCTCCAGGCTCCAGGCTCCGGACATGGAGTCAGTTCCAAGTTCCAGTCTCCCGGTTTCAGGCGCTAAGCTTCTGGCTCGGGGTAAGTTCCATGCATGGGTTCCACACCCAGGAATCCAGGATTTAGGCTCCATTTTTCAGGCTAAGTTCCAGGCTACAGACTCTATGCTCCAGACTCGTGACTACGCGTTCCATGCTCCGGGCTCAAGACTCCAGGCTCAAGGCTCAGGGTCACTTTGTGGCTCCAGTCACCAGGCTCTAGACTCCAGGCTCAAGGCTCCAGTCTTTAAGCTCTGGGCTCCAGGTTTAAGGCTCCAGGGTAAGGGTCAGTTCCAGGCTCTTGGCTTCATGCTTTAGGCTCCGGGCTATAGGCTCCGGGCTCAGTGTCAGTTCCAAGCTCTGGGCTCCGCCCTCAAGGCTCCAGGTTCCAGGCTCCAGGGTCTTGGAATGGGGTCATGGGGTCTCCAGGTTTTTGGCTCCAGTTTTCGGGCTCGGGGTCAGTTCCAGGCTACAGGCAACATACTTAAGGTTCGTTACTACGTGTTCCAGGCTCAAGGCTCCCAGTACCAGGCTCAAGGCTGAAGGCTCCAAGCTCAAGGCTCTGGGTCAGTTCAAGGCTCAAGTCACCGGGCTCAAGGCTTAAAGCTCCATGCTCCAGGCACGGGGTCAGTACCATGCTCCGGGCTCCATGCTTCCGGAGTCAGGGCTCCAGACTCAAGACTCCAGGCTCCAGGCTCCAGGCTTTAGGCTCTAGGCTCCGGGCTCTAGGCTCCGGGTTCCGGGCTTCAGGCTCCACACTCCAGGCTCCACATTCCTTGCTCCAGGCTCAGGGTCAGTTCCAAGCTTCGGGCTCAAAGCTCCAGGCTCCGGACTCCGGGCTCCATTCTCGAGCTCAGTTCCCGTCTCGAGGTTCCTGGCTCCAGGCTCCGGGCTCCAGGCTTTTGGCTCAGGGTCTTCTGCCAGGCTCCAGGCTCCAGGCTCCAGGTTTCAGGCTTCAGGCTTCAGGCTCCAGGCTCCAAGCTCCAGACTTCGCGCTCCAGGCTATGGGCTCGTGATCAGTTCCAGGCTCCGGCCTCAAGGCCCCAGGCGCCAGGATTAAGGTTCGGGGTAAGTTCCAGTCTCCAGGCTCAAGGCTCCAGGCTCCAGGCTCCAGGTTCCAGGCTCATTATCACATCAAGGCTCTAGGCTCTAGGTCCAGGTTCGGCGTCAGTCCCAGGCTCTGGGCTACAGGTTCCAGGTTCCAGGTTCCAGGTTCCAGGTTCCAGGCTCCAGGCTCAACTATATGCTCCAGGCTCTTCACTCGGGGTCAGTACAAGGCTTTGGGCTCCCGGCTCTAGGCTCACGGCTCCATGCTCACGGCTCCATTCTCCGGGCCCCAGGCTCCGAGCTCAAGGTTCTGTGCTCGGGGTCAGTTCCAGGCTCCGCGCTCCACGCTCCATGTTCAGGGTCTCCGGGCTTGGGGTCATTTCTTGGCTCCGGGCTCCAGGGTCCGGACTTAAAGTCAGTTCCAGGCTCTATGCTCCAGGCTCAAAGCTCACGGCTCCATGCTACGGAATCGAGGCTCCAGGGTAAGTTCCAGGGTTCGGGATCCAGGCTCAGGGATCAAGGCTCAATGTTCATGGTCAGTTCAAGGCTCCGGGTTCTTTTCTCCGGGCTCGGGGTCACTTCGAGTATCTGGGTTCCGGGCTCCAGTCTTTAAGGTCTGGGCTCTAGATTCCGCGCACTAGGCTCAAGGCTCCAGGCTCCAGGCTCACGGCTACATGCTCCAGGCTCAAGGCGCCAGGCTCCAGGGTCTTGGTCAGTTGCAGGCTCTGTGCTCCAGGATACCGGCTAAAGACTCTAGGCTCGGGAACAGTTCCAGGCTCCAGGCTAAAGGATCCAGGCTCCGTGCTTCAGGCTCCTGGTTCCAGGCACAGGGCTCCGGGCTTGGTGTCAGTTCCATGCTCCGGGCTCCAGGCTCAAGCCTCTAGGCTCTGGGTCAGTTTCAGGCACCGTGCATCAGGCTCCAGGCTCCAAGCTCCAGGCTCCAGGCTCCGTGCCCCAAACACCAGGTCAAGGCTCAAGGTTCCTTGCTCAGGGTAATTTCCAGGCTGTGGGCTCGGGGTTCCAGGCCCCAGGCTCCAGGATCTAGGCCCCAGGCTCAGTGTCAGTTCCAGGCTTTGGGCTCCAGGCTCCAAGCTCCAGGCTCCATGCTCCACGCCCCGGCTTTGGGTCAGTTAAGGGCTCCAGGCTCCAGGCTGCAGGCTACAAACTCCAGGCTCCATGCTCCATGCTGCGGGCTTGGGGTCAGTTAAGGCTCCAGGCTCCAGGATCCAGATTCCAGGATCCAGGCTCTGTGCTCCATTACACGGTTTAGAGAATCCGGGCAAGGGTTAAGTTCCAGGCTCCGGGCTAAGGGGTCAGGGCTCAAGCCTTCTGTCTCCAGGCTTATAAATCCGGGCTCCCTGCTCAAGGCTCATGGCTCTGCGGTCAAGGCTCCGGGCTTTGGGCTTTTGGGATGTTCCATTTTCCGGGTACCAGTCTTCAGGCTCCAGGCTCCAGGCTCCAGGCTTCAGGCTCTGGGTTAGTTCCAGGCTCTGGGCTCAAGGCTATGGGCACCGGGCTCCAGGCTCCATGCTTCATGCTCTGGGCTCCAGGCTATAGGCTTAAGTGTTGGGGTCAGTTCCAGGCTCAGGGCTCCATGCTTCAGGCTCTGGGCTCAAGGCTCCGGGCTCAGTGTCAGTTCCAGGCTCCTAACTCCCCCCTCAAGGCTCCAGGCTCTGGGCTCCAGGCTCTTGGCATGGGGTCAGTTCCAAGATCTGGTCTCCAGGTTTTAGGCTCCACTTTTCGGGCTCGAGGTCAGTTCCAGGCTACAAGCTCCATAGTCCAGGTTCGTTGCTACGCGTTCCAGGCTCAAGGCTCCAGGCTGAAGTCTCCAAGCTCAAGGCTCCAGGCTCAGGGCAAGTTCCATGCTCCAGGGAATAGGCTCCAAGCTCAAGGCTCGGGGTCAATTCCATGCTCAAGTCACCGGGCTCTAGGCTCCAGGATCCAGGCTAGAGGCGCTATGCTTCAAGCTCTTGGCTCCAGGCTTCAGGCTCGGGGTCAGTTCCAGGCTCCGGGCTCCGGGCTCCGGGCTCCGGGCTCCGGGCTCCATTCTCCGAAGTCAGGGCTCAAGACTCCAGACTCCAGGATTCCTTCTCCAGGCTCCAGGCTCAAGGCTCCTCTCTCCAGGATCCATGCTTCAAGCTCTGGGATCCAGGCTAAAGGCTCCATGCCAATGGTCAGTTCAAGGCTCCATGCTTCAGGCTCCGGGCTCAGTGTCAGTTCCAGGCTCCGGGCTCCCGCTCAAGGCTCCAGGCTCCGGGCTCATGGCTCTGGGCATGGGGTCAGTTCCAAGGTCCAGTCTCCAGCTTTTAGGCTCCACATTTCAGGCTCGGGGTTAGTTCCAGGCTAATGGTTCAATTTTCCAGGCTCGTTGCTACGCGTACCAGGCTCCAGGCTCAAGGCTCAAGGCTCCAGGCTCGGGGCAAGTTCCTTGCTCCGGGCTCAAGCCTCCAAGCTCAAGGCTTGGGGTCAGTTCCACGCTCTAGGTTCCAGGCTCCATGCTCAAGTCTACATGGTTCAAGCTCTTGGCTCCGGGCTCGGGGTCAGTTCCAGGCTCAAGGCTCAAGGCTCCGCTTCCAGGCTTCGCTCTCCAGGCTCCGGGCTGCGGGCTCCAGGCTCCGTGTTGCGGGCTTAAGGCTCCAAGCTCAAGGCTCCAGGCTCCAGTCTCCAGGCTCCACGCTCCAGGCTCCGGGCAAGGGGATAGGTTCCAAGTTCCGGTCTCCCGGCTTCAGGCTCCAGGCTTCTGGATCGGGGTAAGTTCAATGCTTGGGGTTTCACGCCCAGGGCTCCAGGCTCCCGGAACGAGGTTTTTCCCAGGCTCCGGGCTCCTGGCTGTGAGCTTGGGGTCTTCTTCCAGGCTCTAGGCTCCATACTCATGGCTCCAGGCTCCAAGCTCCAGGCTCAAGGCTCCAGGCTCTGGGCTAAAAGCTCCAGGCTCCTTGCTCGGGATCAGTTTAAGGCTCCGGTCACCAAGACCCAGGTTTTGAGTTCAGGGTGTTTTCAATGCTCGGGCCTGTGGGCTCCAGACTCCAGGCTCCGGGCATTGGGTCAGGTCCAAGTTCCAGTCTCCAGGCTTAAGGCTCCAGGCTTCGGGCTTGGGCTAAGTTCCATGCTCGGGGTTCCACGCCCTGGGCTCCAGGCTCTGGGACCGGGTCATTTCCACGCTTCGGGCTCAAGAATCCAGGCTCCGAACTCAGAGTAAGTTCTAGGCTCCTGGCTCATTGCTCAAGGCTCACATCTCCATGCTCACGGCTCAATGTTTCGAACTCAAGGCTACAGGTTTTGGGTAAGTTCCAGGGTTCCAGGGCTCTGGGCTCAAGGCTCTGGGATCAGGGTCAGTTTTTTTCTCCGGGCTCCAGTTTGCAGGCTCCAGGCTCAAGGCTCACAGCTGACGGCTCAAAGCTCCAGGCTCAAGGCTCCTGGCTCCAGGGTCTTGGTCAGTTGCAGACTCCGTGTTCCACGCTATCGGCTCAAGACTCTAGGCTCAGGATCAGTTCCAGGCTCCGGGGCACAGAATACAGGCTCCACACTCCTGGCTCCTGGTTCCAGGCACAGGGCTTCCGGGCTTGGTGTCTGTTCCATGCTCCGGGTTCAAGCTCCAGCCTCTAGGCTCGGGGTCAGTTTCAGGCAATGCGCATCGGGCTCTAAACTCCAGGCTCCATGACCCAAACTTAAGGTCAAGGCTCCAGGTTACTTGCTGGGGGTCATTTCCAGGCTCCAGGCTAAAGGCTCCAGGCTCCAGGCTCCTTCCTAATGGATCAAGGCTTTTGGCTCGGAGTATGTTCGTGGCTCCGGGCTCAAAGTTTTAGGCTCCTTTTTCGGGCTCAGTTCATGGCTACCGGCTCAAGGCTCCAGGCTCGTGACTGCGCATTCCAGGCTAAAGGCACCTGGCTCCAGGCTCCAGGCTCAGTGTCAGTTCCAGGCTTTGGGCTCCAGGTTCCAGGCTCAAGTCTCCAAGCTCCGGGCTTTGGATCAGTTAAGGGCTCCAGGCTCCAAAGTCCAGGCTCCGTCAGTTGGCTTGGGGTCAGGCTTGGGGTCAGTTAAGGGATCCAGGCTCCAGGCTCCAGGATCCAGGCTCCAGGATCAAGGCTCTGCACTCCATTTCCCGGTTTCAAGAATCCGGGCTAGGGTTAAGTTCCATTCTCCGGGCTCAGGGCTCAATCCTCCTGTCTCCAGGCTTCAGATTCCGGGCTCCCGGCTCAAGGCTCATGGCTCCGCGGTCAAGGCTCCGTGCTCCAGGCTTTGGGCTTTGGGGCAGTTCCATTGTCTGGGTACCAGGCTTAAGGCTCTAAACTTCAGGCTCTGGGTCAGTTCCAGGCTCTGGGCTCAAGGCTCCGGGCTCCAGGCTCCAGGTTTTGTACACCAGGCTCCAGGTCCCAGACACCGAGCTCAAGGATCCGGGATCGGAATCAGTTCGAGGCTCTGGGCTCAAGGCTCTTGGATCAGGGTCAGTTTGTTGCTCCCTCTTCCAGTTTGCAGGCTCCAGGCTCAAGGCTCTAGGCACTGGGATCCAGGCTTTTCACTCCATTCTCTGGTTTCAAGAATCTGGGCTAGGGTTTTGTTCCAGGCTCCGGGCTCAGGGCTCAAGCCTCCAGTCTCAAGGCTTATGATTCCGGGCTCCCGTCTCAAGGCTCATGACTCCGCGGTCAAGGCTCCGGGCTCCAGGCTTTGGGCTTTGGGGCAGTTCCATTCTCCGGGTACCAGGCTTCAGGCACCAGGCTTCAGGCTCTGGGTCAGTTCCAGGCTCTGGGCTCAAGGCTCTGGGCTCCAGGCTCCAAGCTCCAGGTTCCATGCACCAGGCTCCAGGATCCAGACACCACGCTACAGGATCCAGGATCGGGATCAGTTCGAGGCTCTAGGCTCAAGGCTCTGGGATAAGGGTCAGTTTTTTGCTCCGGGCTCCAGGCTCAAGGCTCCAGGCCCCAGTCTCCGCATTCCTTCCTCCAGGATCCAGGCTTTGGGCTTGGAGTATGTTCGTGGCTCTGGGCTCAAGGTTTTTGGCTCCATATTTTGGGCACAGTTTCAGGCTACGGCCTCTATGCTCCAGGTTCCTGACTACGCGTTCCAGGCTAATGACACCTGGCTCCAGGCTCAAGGCTCAGGGTCAGTTCATGGCTCCAGTCAACAGGCTCTAGACTCAAGGCTCAAGGCTCCATGCTTCATGCTCTGGGCTCCAGGGTCGGGGTCAGTTCCAGGCTCCAGGTTCCATGTTTCAGGCTCTGGGCTCAAGGCTCTGGACTCAGTGTCATTTCCAGGCTACGTGCTCCCCTCTCAAGGCTCCAGGATTCAGGCTCCAGACTCCAGGCTCCAGGCTCTAGGTTTCTTGCTCGGGGTAAGTTCCATGCTTAGGGTTTCACGCCCAGGGCTAAAGGCTCCTGGCTTTGGGCTTGGGGTCTTCTTCCAGGCACTTGGCTCCATGCTAATGGCTCCAGGCTCCAAGCTCCAGGCTCAAGTCTCCAGGCTCCAGGTTCAAAGCTCCAGGCTCAAAGCTCCAGGCTCAAAGCTCCTGGCTCTGGGCTCGGGATCAGTTCAAGGCTCCGGGCACAAGGACCCAGGTTTCGGATTAAGGGTGTATTCCATGCCCTGGACTGTGGGCTCCAGACTCCATGCTCCGGTCATTGGATCAGGTCCAAGTTCCAGTGTCCAGGCTTAAGGCTCCAGGCTTGGGGCTCTGGCTAAGTTCCATGCTCGGGGTTCCACGCCCTGGGCTCCAGGCTCTGGGAATGGGGTCATTTCCAGACTCCGGGCTCCAGAATCAAGGCTTCGGACTCGGAGTCAGTTCCAGGCTCCAGGCTCCAGGCTCCAGGCTCCAGGCTCCAGGCTCCAGGCTCCAGGCTCCAGGCTCACAGCTCCATGCTCACGGCTCAATGCTCCGAGCTCCAAGCTCCGGACTCCAGGCTCGGTTCAGTTAAAGTCTCCGGGCTTCTGGGTCCTGACTCAAGGTTCCGTGCTCGGAGTCAGTTCCAGTCTCCGGACTCCAGGCTCCAGGTACAGGGTCATTTCCAGGCTCCTGGCTCAAGACTCAAGGCTCCAGGCTCTTGACTCCGGGTCAGTACAGGGCTTTGGGCTCACAGCTCCAGGGTCAAAGCTCCATGCTCCGGACCCCAGGTCCCGAGCTCAAGGATCTGTGCTTGGGGTCAGTTCCAGGCTCCGCGCTCCACGCTCCATGTTCAGGGCTCTGGGCTCGGGGTCATTTGTTGGATCCGGGCTCCAAGGTCCGGACTTAAGGTCCGTTCCAGGCTCTATGCACCAGGCTCCAAGCTCACGGCTCCATGCTTACGGGATCATGGCTTGAGGTAAGTTCCAGGGTTCGGGTTCCAGGCTCAAGGATCAAGGCTCAATGTTCATGGTCAGTTCAAGGCTCCGGGTTCTTTTCTCCGGGCTCGGGGTCACTTCGAGTATCTGGGTTCCGGGCTCCAGTCTTTAAGGTCTTGGCTCTTGATTCTGTGCACTAGGCTCCAGGCTCCAGGCTCACGGCTCAAGGCTCAAGGCTCAAGGCTCAAGGCTCATGGCTCCAAGCTCCAGGCTCAAGGCTCAAGGCTCCAGACTCCAGGATCTTGGTCAGTTGCAGACTCTGTGCTCCAGGCTACCGGCTCAAGACTCTAGGCTCAGGATCAGTTCCAGGCTCCGGGCTAAAGGATCCAGGCTCCGCACTCCAGGCTCCTGGTTCCAGGCACAGGGCTCCGGGCTTGTTGTCTGTTCCATGCTCTGGGCTCCAAGCTCAAGCCTCAAGGCTCGGGGTCAGGTTCAGGCACTGCGCATCGGGCTCCAGGCTCATGGTTCCAGGCTCCAGGCTCTAGGCTCCAGGCTCCATGACCCAAACTTAAGGTCAAGGCCCCAGCTTCCTGTCTGAGGGTCATTTTGAGGCTCCAGGCTCCGGGCTTTGGGTCTTCTTCCAGGCTCTTGGCTCCAGGCTCATGGCTAAAGGCTCCAGTCTCAACGCTCCAGGCTCTGGGCTCGCGATCAGTTCCCGACTCAGGTCTTCAGGACCAAGGTTTCGGGTTTGGGGTTTATTCCATGCTCTGGCCTGTGGGCTCCGGGCTTCAGGCTGCGAGCTCAGGGTAAGTTCCATGCCGGGGTTTCAACCCTGGCCTCCAGGTTCTGAGAACGGGGTCATTTCCATGCTCCGGGCTTCAGAATCCAGGTTCCAGGCTGCCCACTTTGGGTCAGTTCTAGGCTCCAGAATCCAGGCTCCAGGCTCACGGCTCAATGCTCCGAGCTCCAGGTTTGGGATCAGTTCCAGTCTACGGGCTCCAGGGTCCAGGCTCAAGTTTCCGTGCTCGGGGTCAGTTCCAGGCTCCAGGTTCCAGGCTTCAGGCACGGGGTAATTTCCAGGCTCCGGACTGCAGGCTTAAATCTCCATGCTCAAAGCTCTACGCTCATGGCTCCATGCTCCGGGCTCAAGGCTCAGGGTCAGTTCCAGGCTCCGGGCTAATGGCTCAGGGCACAGGGTCAGTTTGAGGATCTGGGCTCCGAGCTCCAGTCCTTAAGCCTGTGTCTATGAGCTTGGCGCTCAGGCTTTACCCTCCAGACTCAAGGCTCCAAGTTATTTGAAAGTGGGAGGCTTCGTTCTTTAGGTTAACGGCTCCAGACTTCGGGCTCGGGTTCAGTTCCAGGCTCCGGGCTCCGGGCTCCGGGCTCCGGGCTCTGGGCTCCGGGCTCCGGGCTCCAGGCTCCGGGCTCCGGGCTCCCGGCTCCCGGCTCCAGGCTCTTGGCTCCGGGCTCCGGGCTCCGGGCTCCGGGCTCCGGGCTCCGGGCTCCAGGCTCCAGGCTCCATTCTCGGGTTCAGTTCCAGTCTCGAGGTTCCTTGCTCATGGCTCCGGGCTCCGGGCTCCAGGCTTTGGGCTCAGGGTCTTCTTCAGGGTTCCAGACTCCAGGCTCCAGGCTCAAGGCTCCAGGCTCCAGGCTCCAGGCTAATTATCAGTTCGAGGCTCCAGGCTCTAGGGTCCGGGTTTGGCGTCAGTTCCAGGCTCTGGGCTCTAGGTTCCAGGCTCCAGGCTCCATGCTCATCGATCCATTATCCGGGCTCCAGATTTGGTGTGAGTTCCATGCTCCAGTCTCCAGGCTCCAATCTCCGGTTCAGTTCAAGGCTCCAGGCTCCAGGCTCCAGGCTCCAAGTTCGGGACCTCAAGCTCCAGACTCATGGCTCCAGGCTCAAGACTCAAGGCTCAAGGCTCAAGGCTCCAGGCTCCATACCTCAAACACCAGGTCAAGGCTCCAGGTTCCTTGCTCAGGGTAATTTCAAGGTCGTGGGCTCTTGGTTCCAGGCTCCAGGCTCCAGGCTCCAGGCTCCAGGTTCCAGGCTCCAGGCTCTAGGCTCCAGGCTCAGTGTCAGTTCCAGGCTTTGGGCTCCAGGTTCCAGGCTCCTATCTTAAGGCTCCAAGCTCCAGGCTCCATGCGCCATGCTCCGGGCTTTTGGTCAGTTAAGGGTTCCAGGCTCCAGGCTCCAAACTCCGGGCTCCATGCTCCAATGCTTTGGGTAAGTTAATGGCTCAAAGCTCCAGGCTCCAGGCTCCAGGCTCCAGGCTCCAGGCTCCAGTCTCCAGGTACGGGCTCTAGGCTCCAGGAACGGGGTCATTACCAGGCTCCGGACTCCAGGCTCAAATCTCCATGCTCACGGCTCTACGCTCACGGCTCAATGCTCCGAGCTCAAGGCTCCAGGTACGGTGTCAGTTTGAGGATCTTGGCTCCGAGCTCCAGTCCTTGAGCACGTTTCTCTAAGCTCCGCGCTCAGGCTTCGCCCTCCAGACTCAAGGCTCCAGGTTTTTTGTAAGTGGAAGGCTCCGGTCTCAAGGTTCACGGCTCCAGACTACGGGCTCGGGTTCAGTTCCAGTCTTGGGGCTACAGGCTCCGGACTCCGGACTCCGATCTACGGCCTCCGGGCCCTGGGCTACGCGTTCCGGCCTCCGGGTTCCGGGCTCAAGCCTCCGGGCTCCATGTTTGGGGTCATTACTAGGCTACGGGCTCCGGGCTCCGGGCTCCGGGCTCCGGGCGCCGGTCTCGTGTTCAGTTCAAGGCTCCGGGATCCTAGCGCTGGGCTAAAGGCTACAAGCTCACCACAATAACTAGAACTCTCGGTTTTCCTTTTTTTCCTGAGTAGAAGATACAAAAAAATGTCATTTTTTGAGCGTTTCAGACCATAAGAAGCTGTTTTTGTAACTTTAATAAAATAATGTTTTTGTCTTAAGGAAAATGTTATGAACTGGTAAGTTTTTGACAAAAAAGCAATAAAACACTTATTTCTGACTTGTTTTTTTTCGTTTTTCTTCTTTTCTGAGTAGAAGTGGCAAAAACGTCATTTTTTAGCGTTTCAGACGATAAGAAGCTGTTTTGGTTACTTTGAGACAAGGATGCTTTTTTTCAAGAAGAACTTAATGATTTGATAATACTTATACAAAAATGCAATAAAACCCTTATTTCCTACTTGTTTTTCGTGTTTTCATTCTATTCTCAGTAGAAGAGGCAAAAATGTCATTTTTGAGCGTTTCAGACGATAAGAAGCTGTTTTGGTCACTTTCAGACAAAGATGTTCTTTTTCAAGAAGAACTTCATGATTTGAGACGACTTTTAAGAAAAAGCAGTAAAACAATTATTTCTGACTTGTTTTTTAGGTTTTCATTCTTTTCTGAGTAGAAGAGGCAAAAATGTCATTTTTGAGCGTTTCAGACGATAAGAAGCTGTTTTGGTCACTTTGAGACAAAGATGTTTTTTTCTCATGCAAAACGTCATGAACTAATAAGACTTTTACAAAACAGCCATTAAACACCTATTTCTGTCTTGTATTTAGTGTTTTCATGCTTTTCTGAGTAGAAGAGGAAAAAATGTCATTTTTGAGCGTTTCAGACGATAAGAAGCTGTTTTGGTCACTTTGAGAAAAGGATGTTTTTTTTCTCCAGCAAAACGTCATGAACTGATAAGACTTTAACAAAACAGCCATAAAACACTTATTTTAGACATGTTTTTAGTGTTTTCATGATTTTCTGAGTAGAAGAGGCAAAAATGTCATTTTTGAGCGTTTCAGACGATAAGAAACTTTTATTGTCACTTTGAGAAAAGGATGTTTTTTTCTCAAGCAAAACGTTATGAACTGATAAGACTTTGATAAAACAGCCATGAAACACCTATTTCTGACTTGTTTTTTGTCTTTTCATGCTTTTCTGAGTAGAAGAGGCAAAAATGTCATTTTTGAGCGTTTCATGCGAAAAGCAGCTTTTTTGGTCACTTTGAGACAAAGATGTTCTTTTTCCAGCAGAACAACATGATTTGAGAAGACTTTTAAGAAACTGCCATAATAAACTTATTTCTTACTTGTTTTTAATGTTTTCATGCTTTTCTGAGTCGAAGAGGAAAATAATGTCATTTTTCAGCGTTTCAGACGAAAAGAAGTTATTTTTGTCACGTTGTGACTTGGATGTTTTTTTTCTCAAGCAAAACTTCATGAACTGATAAGACTTTGACAAAAAAAGCCATGAAACACTTATTTCTGACTTGTTTTTAGTGTTTTCATGCTTTTCTGACTCTTGGTAAAAATGTCATTTTTTAGCGTTTCACGCAAGAAGAAGCTGATTTGGTAACTTTTGAGACAAGGATGTTTTGTCTCAAGCAGAACGTAAAGCTTAACACTTAGTTCTAGCATTTCTCAAACCGCCCCGTGGAGATGGAACGCTCCCTTACGGTGCAACCACACTCTAGTCGAAGAACTCTGTCCATGGTCCTGATTCTTTGTTTTTCTTTCTCTCTCTCTCTCTCTCTCTCTCTCTCCCTCTTTCCTCCAACCCCCTTAAAGCTTCACACTGGCGTTCATGGACGTTGAAGAGCACTGGGAAATTTCGCACTGACCCTTGTCAGGGTTTAGACCGGGACGGCTGGTGGACGGTGTGGACTCTGTCTTTTTTCCAGGCCTGTGCGGGACTTTGCTATTTTTCCAGGCCTGTGTTTTTCCAGGCCTTATGTTCTTTCAAAGACAGAACGCCGGTTAGCTGATCCCCTTTTCGGTGTCCCCCCCCCCCCCCCTTTTTTTTTTTTTTTCTTCCAGCCACCTTGAAGCTGCACACTGGCATGCGCTGAGGAGGAGGAACGCCGGGAAATGTCGCGCTGACCCGGGTCAAGATTAGGCCGGGACCGCCGGCGGACCGTGTGGACTCTGTCTTTTTTCAAGGCCTGTGTGGGACTTTGCTATTTTTCCAGGCCTGTGTGGGAATCTGTTATGTTTTTTCAAAGACAGAACGCCAGTTAGCTGATCCCCTTTTAAACCTCCGGTGCTTTTCTCATCTGGAGCTGGATAACAGTAAAACTCAAACCGTATGTGGGACCAGGGCCGGACTGAGACTCATTTTCAGCCCTGGAGTTCATTTCCAAGGCGTGGGTTAGGGCTCACAGCTCAGGCTTTTTTTTTCCAGGATTAGGATTAGGGCTCAGTTCCAGGGCCAGGGTTAGGGCTCCGGGTTTGGTCTCAGTTCCAGGGTTAGGGTTAGGGCTCAGTTCTAGGGCCAGGGTAAGGGCTCCGGGCTCAGGCTCACTTCTAGGGCCAGGGTTGGGGCTCAGTTCCAGGACCAGGGTTAGGGCTCTGGTCTTGGGCTCAGCTCCAAGTTTAGGGTTAGGGATTAGGCCAGGGTCAGGGTTAGGGCTCCGGGCTCGGGCTCAGTTCCAGAGAAAAGGGTTAGGGCTCCGGGCTCGGGCTCAGTTCCCAGGTTAGGGTGAGGGCTGACGCCAGGGTTAGGCCTTCTGGCTCGGGCTCAATTCCAGGGGAAAGGCTCAGGGGAAAGGCTCAGGGCCTGGGTTCAGTTCCAGGGTTAGGGTTGAGGCCAGGGTTAGGGCTCCAGGCTTGAGTTCAGTTCAGGGCCAGGTTTAGGGCTTTGGGCTTGGGCTCAGTTCCAGGGTTAGTGTTAGGGCCAAGGACAGAACCCCGGTAAGGGTTAGTGCCCAGGCCAGAGTCCCGCTTAGGGTTAGGGCCCAGGCGAGTTCCCCGGTAAGGATTTGGGACAAGGCCCTGGGCTCTGGGCTCAGGTTAGTGTTAGGGCTCCAGGCACCAGGCTCCGGTTAGGGTTTGGGCTCAAGGCTCTGAGGTCCGGGCTCCAGTTAGGGTTAGGGTTTTGGTTAGGGCTCCAGGCTCCGGTTAGGGTTAGGATTAGTGTTAGGGTTTTGGCTCCAGGTTCCGGCCTCCGGGTTCCGGCCTCCGGGTTCCGGGTTCAGGGCTCCATGCTCCGGGCTCAGGCTCCGGGCTCAGGCTTGGGCTCTTGCTCTGGCTCTGGGCTCTGGGCTCTGGGCTCTGGGCTCAGGGCTCCGGTTAGGGTTAGGTCTCCAGGCTCCAGGCTCCGGTTCGGGTTAGGGTTCGGGCTCCCGACTCCAGTTTGGGTTAGGCTTAGGGTTAGTGTTCCAGGGTCTGGGCTGTGTTTAGGGTTAGGGCTCCATGCTCCGGGCTCTGTTTAGGGTTAGGGTTTGGGCTTTAGGCTCTAGGGTCTAGGCTCTAGGCTCAAGGTTCTTAGCTCTAGGGACTAGACTCTAGGCTCCAGGCTCTAGGCTCTAGGCTCCGGGCTCGGGTTAGGGCTCCAGGCTCTTGGCTCTAGGCTCTGGGCTTGTGTCTGGGCTCCAGGCTTCAGTCTCAGGGTCAGTTCCAGGCTCCGGTTTCCGGTCTCCGGGCTCTGTTCTCCATGGTCTTGGCTTGGGGTAAGTTCAGGGCTCAGGGCTCCAGGCTTCGGGCTCGTGGTCAGTTCAGGGCTCCGGGCTCCAGGTTCAAGGTTCCAGGTTCTAGGCTCTGGGCCCCAAGGCTCTGAGCTCCAGGCTCAAGACTCCAGAAACTGGGCTCAGGGTTAGTTCCAGGCTCCGGGTTCCAGACTAAAGGCTCTGGGCTTAATGCTCTTTGCTCCAAGATCCGGGCTCGGGATCAGTTCCAGGCTTCGGTCTCCAGGCTTCAACTTCTAGGCTCTGGGTCAGTGCTAGGCTCTGGGCTCCGGGCTCCGGGCTGCAGGCTCTGGGCTCTATGCTACACGCTGCAGGCTCCAAGCTTCAGGCTAGAGGCTAAAGGCTCCAGGCTCAAGGCTCAAGGCTCAAGGCTCCAGGCTCCAGGCTCCAGGCTTCAGGCTTCAGGCTCTAGGCTCGAAGTCAGTTACAGGAACCGGACTCCGTGCTCCGGGCTCTGTGCTACAGCCTCCACGGTCTTTGCTTTAGGGCCCGGGTTCGGCATCAGATCCAGGCTCGGGGGTCCGGGCTCCGGGTTAAGGGTCCCGAGCTTAGGGTCCCGGGCTAAGGGTCCCTTGCTCGGGGTCATTTTCAAGGCTTTAAGCTCCAGGTTCAGGGCTCCAGGCTTCAGGTATGCTGAAAGCTCCGGGCTTTGGTTTAGAGGTTGCTGGCTTCAGGCTCTTGGCTCTGCGCTAAAGGTTCCGGGCTCCATGTTCCAGACTCAGGACTCAAGGTCAGCTCCAGGATCCGGGTTCAAGGCTCCAGCCTCCAGGCTAAGAGCTCCAGGCTCAGTGTCAGTGCCAGGCTTCAGGCTCCGTTCTCTGGGCTCCAGGTTCCGGTCTCCGGGCTCAAGTCTCAAGGCTCCAGGCTGCGCACTCTTTGTTCTGGTCTTCGGGATCAGTTCCAGGCTCTGGGCTCAAGGCTTCAGGCTTGAGATTCCGGGCTCGGGGTTAAATCCAGGCTCCGGGCACCGGGCTACGGGTAACTTCCTGGCTCTTTGATGTGGGTTCCAGGCTCCACGCTCTGGAATCCAGGCTCCAGGCTCGGGGTCATTCCCAGGCTCTTGACTCATAGCTTTGGGCTCTGGGCTCCAGGCTCGGGGTCATTTCCAGGCTCCGGGCTCAAGGCTCCAGTCTCGGGTTCAGTTCCAGGCTCCGGGCTCTGGGTTAAAGGCTCCAGGATCCAGGCTCCAGGCTCCAGGCTTCAGGCTCCAGGCTTAAGGCTCCGAGCTCCGGGCTCTAGGCCCCACGCTGCTTTCTTGGGGTCAGTTCCAGGCACCAGGCTCCAAGCTCCGGAGTATAGGCTCTGCGCTCCAGGCTCCATGCTCAAGGCTCCCAGCACGGGGTCATTTCCAGGCTTCAGGCTCCAGGCTCCGGGCTCAAGGTTCCGTACTCGGGGTCAGTTCCAAGCTCCGGGCTCATGGCTTCGGGCTCTGGGTTAGTTTAAAGCTCTGGGCTCCGGGCTCAAGTCTTTAAGCTCTTGGCTCTACGCTCCACGCTCCAGGCTCTGTGCTCCAGGCTCCAGGCTCCAGGCTCTTGGACAGTTCCAGGCTCCGTGCTCCAGGCTACTGGATAAAGACTCCGGGCTCGGGGTCAAATTCCTTGCTCCTGGTTCCGGGCTCAGGGCTAAGGACTTGGGGTCAGTTCCATGCTCCGGTTTCCAGGCTCAAGGCTTCAGGCTCCGGGCTTCAAGCTCCAGTTTCCAGGATTGGGGTCAGTTCCAGGCTGTGGGCTCCAGGCTCCAGGGTTCTTGCTCCGGGCTCAAGGCTCCTTGCTCCAAACTCCTGGTCAATCCTCCAGGGTTTATTAGTCAGGCTCATTTCCAGGCTCTGGGCTCCAGCCTTAAGGCTTTAGGATCCAGGCTCCGTGTTCAGTGTGTGTTCAAGGCTCCGGGCTCCAGGATATGGGCTCCAGGCTCAAGGCTAAAGGCTCCAGGTTCCAGGCTCTTTGTCAGTTCCATACTCCGCACTCAAGGCTCCTGGCTCAAGGCTCGGGGTCAGTTCCAGGCTCCAGGCCTTGGGCTCTAGGCTCCAGGCTCAAGGTTCAAAGCTCAAGGCTCCAGGCTCAAGGCTCGGGGTCAGTTCCAAGCTCCAGGCACAAGATTCTTGGCTCCATGCTCCGGGCTCCAGGCTTCAAGCTCTGGGCTCCAGGCACCAGGTTCAAGGCTCTGGGTCGGTTCCATTTTCCGGGCTCCAGGCTTCAGGCTCTGGGCTCAAGGCTCCGGGCTCAGTGTCAGCTAAGGGGCTCCAGGCTATGGGCTCAAAGCTCCAGGCTCCAGGCTCAAATTTCCATGCTCCATGCTCCGGGCTCAAGGCTCCAGGCCCCGGGCTCCGTGCTCCGGGCTCTGGGCGCTTGTGCTCCTGGCTCCGAGCTCCGGGCTCCGGGCTCCAGGCTCTACGCTGTGTGCCCGGGGTCAGTTCCAGGCTCCATGATCAAGGCTCCAAGGTTCGGGCTATAGGCTCCGCGCTCCAGGCTCCCAGCACTGGGTAATTTCAAGGATTCAGGTTCCAGGCTCCAGCTTAAAGGTTCCATACTCGGGTCAGTTCCAGGCTCCGGGCTCATGGTTTCGAGCTCCGATTTAGTTTAAGGCTCTGGGCTCTGGGCTCTGGGCTCAAGTCTTTAAACTCTGGGTTCTAGACTCCACACTCCGGGCTCCGTTCTCCAAGCTCCTGGCTCTTGGTCAGTTCCAGGCTCCGTGCTCCAGGCTACTGGATAAAGACTCCGGGCTCGGAATCAGTTCCAAGCTTCTGGTTCCGGGTCAGGGCTCCGGGCTCCGGGCTCCGGGCTCCGGGCTCCGGGCTCGGGGTCAGTTCCATGCTCTGGGCTCCAGGCTCAAGGCTCCAGGCTCAGCGCTACAGTTTCCAGGCTCAAGGCTCCGCGCTCCAGGCTAAAAGCTCGGGGTCAGTCCAGGGTACGGGCTCCAGCCTCAAGGTTCCTGGTTCGGGGTCAGTTCCAGGCTCCGTGCTCCTGGCAACAGGTTCCGCGATCCAGGATCCAGGCTCCATGCTCGGGTTAAGCTCCAGGGTCTGGGCGCAAGGCTCAAGGACTCAAGGCTAGAGCTCAGTTCCATGCTCCGGGCTCCAGGCTCCAGGCTCAAGGCTCCAGTTTCAGGGTCAGTTCCTGGCTCCGGGCTCCAGGCTCCAGGCTCCCGGCTCAGCGCTCCGGGCTCAAGATTCCGTGCTTGGATTCAGTTCTCGGCTCCAGGTCATGGTTCAAGGCTTGGGGTTAGTTTGAGGATCTGGGCTCCGGGCTTAAGTCTTTAAGCTCTTGGCTCTTGGCTCTGCGCTCCAGGCTCTGTGCTCCAGGCTCAAGGCTCCAGGCTCCAACCTCCAGGTTCCATGCTCCAGGTTCCAGGCTCTTGGTCAGTACCAGGTTCCGTGCTCCAAGCTATAGGTTCAGGACTCCGGGTTCGGAGTCAGTTCCAGGCTCCAGGCTTTAGTCTCCAGGCTCCTGCTTCCAGGCTCAGTGCTTCTTGGCTCGTGGTCAGCTCCCTTTTCCGAGTTCCAGGCTCCATGCCCTAGGGTCCGGGCTCCAGGCTCCAAGCTCCAGGTTCCAGGTTACATGCTCGGGGTAAGTTCGGGGCTTCGGGCTCAAGGCTTCAGGATCCAGGATCCAGGCTTCCGGCTCAGTTTCAGTTCCATGGTTAGCTCTTCGGGCTACAAGCTTCGGGCTCTGGGCTTGGGGTCAGTTCCAGGCTCGAGCTCAAGGCTCCTTTCACGGAGTAAGTTAGAGGCTCCGGGCTCAGGGCTTTAGGCTCTGGATATTCTTCCAGGCTTCAGGCTCAAGTCTCTAGGCTCCAGGATCCAGGCTCCAGGCTTTGGCTACGGGTTCCAGGCTAAAGGCACAGGGTCATTTCCACTCTGCCGGCTCCATACTCCACGGTCCAGGCTCTGGAGTCGGGGTCAGTTCCAGGTTCCGGGCTCCAGGCTCCAGGATCACAACTCCATGCTCATGGCTCAATGCTCCATGTCCCGGGCTCCAGGCTCCAAGGTCCTTGCTCCAGGCTCCGCACTCAAGGCTCCAGGCTTTTGATCAGTTCCAGGCTCCAGGTTCCGTGTTAGGTGTCAGTTAAAGGCTTCGGTCTCCAGGGTCCACGCTCCGCGATCAAGTATCCAGGCTCCGGCCTCGGGGTCAGTTCTGCGCCCCAGTCAGGCTCCAGTCTAGAGTTAAGTTCCAGGCTCCTGCTTCCGGGCTCCGGGCTCCGGGCTCCTCGCTAATTGCTCCAGGCTCCAGGCTCCTTGCTCCAACCTCCGGGTCAATTCTCCAGGGTCCTTAATCAGGGTCATTTCCAGGCACCGGGATCCAGGTGCCAAGCTCTGTATGTATTCCAGGCTCTGGGCTCCAGGCTCCAGGCTAAAGGCTCCGGGCTCAAGGCTCTAGGCTCTAGGCTCTTGGTCAGTTCCATGCTCCGTACTCATGGCTCCAGGCTCAAGGCATTGGGCTAGGAGCTCCAGGCTCAAGGCTCCATGCTTCAAGCTCTGGGCTCCAGTTTCCAGGCTTGGGATTAGTTCCATTGTCCTGGCTCCAAGCTTCAGGCTCTGGGCTCAAGGCTCCGGGCTTAGTGTCAGTTTCAGGCTCCTGGCTAAGGGCTCAAAGCTCAAGGCTCCAGGCTCAAAGTTCCATGTTCCATGCTCTGGGCTCCAGGCTCAAAGTTCCATGCTCCGGGTCCCGGACTCCGGGCTCTGGGCTCCAGGCTGATCACTGCATGCTTGGGGTCAGTTCCAGGCTCCGTGCTCCAAGTTCCGGGCTAAAGGCTCCGCGCTCCAGGCTCCCGGCTCCCGGCTCCCAGCTCCAGGCTCCCAGCACGGGATAATTTCAAGGCTCCAAGCTCCGGTTTAGTTTAAGGCTCTGGGCTTGGGGCTCAAGTCTTTCAGCTCTGGGTTCAAGGCTCCACTCTCCAGGCTCCTGGCTTTTGGTCAGTTCCAGGCTCCGTGCTTCAGGCTACTGGATAAATCCTCCGGGCTAAAGGTATGTTCCAATCTCCTGGTTCAGGGTCAGGGTTCAGGGCTGAGGGCTGAGGGCTGAGGGCTGAGGGCTCAGGGCTCAGGGCTCAGGGCTCCGGGCTCAGGGTCAGTTCCATATTCCTGGCTCCATGCTCCGGGGTCAGGGAACCAGACTGAAGACTCCAGGCTCCAGGCTCCATATTCCACGGTCCAGGCTCTGGACTCAAGCACAGTTCAAGGCTCCAGGCTTCAGTCTCAAGTTTAGTCCCAGACTCCAGGTTCTTTGCTCCAGGCTCATGGTACTTGGCTCAAGGCTCCAGACTTCGGCTCTTTGTTCCAGGCTCCAGTTTCGGGGACAGTTCCAGGTTCCGGGCTCCATGCTCCGGGGTCAGGGCACCAGACTCAAGACTTCAGTTTCCAGGCTCCAGGCTCCAGGCTCCAGTCTCCAGGCTCCAGGCTCCAGGCTCCAGGCTCCAGGCTCCAGGCTCCGGCCTTCGGGCTTCGGGCTTCTGGCTGCTGGCTGCGGGCTGCATGCTCAAGGCTCCGGGCTGCCGGCTCCAGGCTCAAGACTAAAGGGTCCTGGCTCCAGGCTCCAGGCTCCGGACATGGAGTCAGTTCCAAGTTCCAGTCTCCCGGTTTCAGGCGCTAGGCTTCTGGCTCGGGGTAAGTTCCATGCATTGGTTCCACACCCAGGAATCCAGGATTTAGGCTCCATTTTTCAGGCTAAGTTCCAGGCTACAGACTCTATGCTCCAGACTCGTGACTACGCGTTCCATGCTCCGGGCTCAAGACTCCAGGCTCAAGGCTCAGGGTCACTTTGTGGCTCCAGTCACCAGGCTCTAGACTCCAGGCTCAAGGCTCCAGTCTTTAAGCTCTGGGCTCCAGGTTTAAGGCTCCAGGGTAAGGGTCAGTTCCAGGCTCTGGGCTTCATGCTTTAGGCTCCGGGCTATAGGCTCCGGGCTCAGTGTCAGTTCCAAGCTCTGGGCTCCGCCCTCAAGGCTCCAGGTTCCAGGCTCCAGGGTCTTGGAATGGGGTCATGGGGTCTCCAGGTTTTTGGCTCCAGTTTTCGGGCTCGGGGTCAGTTCCAGGCTACAGGCAACATACTTAAGGTTCGTTGCTACGTGTTCCAGGCTCAAGGCTCCCAGTACCAGGCTCAAGGCTGAAGGCTCCAAGCTCAAGGCTCTGGGTCAGTTCAAGGCTCAAGTCACCGGGCTCAAGGCTTTAAGCTCCATGCTCCAGGCACGGGGTCAGTACCATGCTCCGGGCTCCATGCTTCCGGAGTCAGGGCTCCAGACTCAAGACTCTTGGTTCCAGGCTCCAGGCTCCAGGCTTTAGGCTCTAGGCTCCGGGCTCTAGGCTCCGGGTTCCGGGCTTCAGGCTCCACACTCCAGGCTCCACATTCCTTGCTCCAGGCTCAGGGTCAGTTCCAAGCTTCGGGCTCAAAGCTCCAGGCTCCGGACTCCGGGCTCCATTCTCGAGCTCAGTTCCCGTCTCGAGGTTCCTGGCTCCAGGCTCCGGGCTCCAGGCTTTTGGCTCAGGGTCTTCTGCCAGGCTCAAGGCTCCAGGCTCCAGGCTCCAGGCTCCAGGTTCCAGGCTCCAAGCTCCAGACTTCGTGCTCCAGGCTATGGGCTTGTGATCAGTTCCAGGCTCCGGCCTCAAGGCCCCAGGCGCAAGGATTAAGGTTCGGGGTAAGTTCCAGTCTCCAGGCTCAAGGCTCAAGGCTCCAGGTTCCAGGCTCCAGGCTCATTATCACATCAAGGCTCTAGGCTCTAGGGTCCAGGTTCGGCGTCAGTCCCAGGCTCTGGGCTACAGGTTCCAGGTTCCAGGTTCCAGGCTCCAGGCTCATCGATCCAGTATCCGGGCACTGGATTCGGGGTCAGTTCCATGCTCCAGTCTCCAAGCTCCAGTCTCTGGTTCAGTTAAAGGCTCCAGGCTCAAGGCTCCAAATTCGGGGCCTCAGGCTCCAGACTCCAGGCTCAAGGCTCCAGGCTCCAGGCTCAAGGCTACAGGCTCATGGCTCATGGCTCAAGGCTCCAGGCTCCAGGCTCCGGGCATGGAGTCAGTTCCAAGTTCCGGTCTCCCGCCTGTCAGGCACAAGGCTTCTGGCTCGGGGTAAGTTCTATGCTTGGGGTTCCACACCCAGGGCTCCAGGCTCCAGGCACGGGGTTTTTTTCCAGGCTCCGAGCTCCAGGCTTTTGGCTAGGGGTCTTCTTCCAGGCTCTAGGCTCCAGGTTCAAGGCTTCAGGCTCAAAGCTCGAGTCTCTGGGCTCAAGATCAGTTCCAGACTCCGGTGTCCAGGACCCAGGTTTCGGGTTCAGGGTGTATTCCATGCCCTGGCCTTCGGGCTTCAGGCTCCAGGCTTTGTGCTCGGGCAAAGTTCCATGCTCGGGGATCCACGCCCCTGGCTCCAGGCTCTGAGAACGGGGTCATTTCCACACTCTGGGCTTCAGAATCCAGGTTCAAGACTTTGCCCTCGAGGTCAGTTCCAGGCTCCAGACTCAAGGCTCCATGCTCACGGCTCCATGCTCACGGCTCAATGCTCCGAGCTCCAGGCTCGGGGTCAGTTCCAGTCTCCGGGCTGCAGGGTCCTGGCTCAAGGTTTTGTGCTCGGGGTCAGTTCCAGGCTCCGGGCTCAGGGCTCAGGGCTCAGGGCTCCAGGCACAGGGTCATTTCCAGGTTCCGGGCTCAAGACTATAGGCTCCAGGCTCTTCACTCGGGGTCAGTACAAGGCTTTGGGCTCCCGGCTCTAGGCTCACGGCTCCATGCTCACGGCTCCATTCTCCGGGCCCCAGGCTCCGAGCTCAAGGTTCTGTGCTCGGGGTCAGTTCCAGGCTCCGCGCTCCACGCTCCATGTTCAGGGTCTCCGGGCTTGGGGTCATTTCTTGGCTCCGGGCTCCAGGGTCCGGACTTAAAGTCAGTTCCAGGCTCTATGCTCCAGGCTCAAAGCTCACGGCTCCATGCTACGGAATCCAGGCTTGGGGTAAGTTCCAGGGTTCGGGTTCCAGGCTCAGGGATCAAGGCTCAATGTTCATGGTCAGTTCAAGGCTCCGGGTTCTTTTCTCCGGGCTCGGGGTCACTTCGAGTATCTGGGTTCCGGGCTCCAGTCTTTAAGGTCTGGGCTCTAGATTCCGCGCACTAGGCTCAAGGCTCCAGGCTCCAGGCTCACGGCTACATGCTCCAGGCTCAAGGCGCCAGGCTCCAGGGTCTTGGTCAGTTGCAGGCTCTGTGCTCCAGGATACCGGCTAAAGACTCTAGGCTCGGGAACAGTTCCAGGCTCCAGGCTAAAGGATCCAGGCTCCGTGCTTCAGGCTCCTGGTTCCAGGCACAGGGCTCCGGGCTTGGTGTCAGTTCCATGCTCCGGGCTCCAGGCTCAAGCCTCTAGGCTCGGGGTCAGTTTCAGGCACCGTGCATCAGGCTCCAGGCTCCGAGCCCCAAACACCAGGTCAAGGCTCAAGGTTCCTTGCTCAGGGTAATTTCCAGGCTGTGGGCTCGGGGTTCCAGGCTCCAGGCTCCAGGATCTAGGCCCCAGGCTCAGTGTCAGTTCCAGGCTTTGGGCTCCAGGCTCCAGGCTCCAGCTCCAAGCTCCAGGCTCCATGCTCCACGCCCCGGCTTTGGGTCAGTTAAGGGCTCCAGGCTCCAGGCTGCAGGCTACAAACTCCAGGCTCCATGCTCCATGCTGCAGGCTTGGGGTCAGTTAAGGCTCCAGGCTCCAGGATCCAGATTCCAGGATCCAGGCTCTGCGCTCCATTACACGGTTTAGAGAATCCGGGCAAGGGTTAAGTTCCAGGCTCCGGGCTAAGGGGTCAGGGCTCAAGCCTTCTGTCTCCAGGCTTATAAATCCGGGCTCCCTGCTCAAGGCTCATGGCTCTGCGGTCAAGGCTCCGGGCTTTGGGCTTTTGGGATGTTCCATTTTCCGGGTACCAGTCTTCAGGCTCCAGGCTCCAGGCTTCAGGCTCTGGGTTAGTTCCAGGCTCTGGGCTCAAGGCTATGGGCACCGGGCTCCAGGCTCCATGCTTCATGCTCTGGGCTCCAGGCTATAGGCTTAAGTGTTGGGGTCAGTTCCAGGCTCAGGGCTCCATGCTTCAGGCTCTGGGCTCAAGGCTCCGGGCTCAGTGTCAGTTCCAGGCTCCTAACTCCCCCCTCAAGGCTCCAGGCTCTGGGCTCCAGGCTCTTGGCATGGGGTCAGTTCCAAGATCTGGTCTCCAGGTTTTAGGCTCCACTTTTCGGGCTCGAGGTCAGTTCCAGGCTACAAGCTCCATAGTCCAGGTTCGTTGCTATGCGTTCCAGGCTCAAGGCTCCAGGCTGAAGTCTCCAAGCTCAAGGCTCCAGGCTCAGGGCAAGTTCCATGCTCCAGGGAATAGGCTCCAAGCTCAAGGCTCGGGGTCAATTCCAGGCTCAAGTCACCGGGCTCTAGGCTCCAGGATCCAGGCTAGAGGCGCTATGCTTCAAGCTCTTGGCTCCAGGCTTCAGGCTCGGGGTCAGTTCCAGGCTCCGGGCTCCGGGCTCCATGCTCCGAGGTCAGGGCTCAAGACTCCAGACTCCAGGATTCCTTCTCCAGGCTCCAGGCTCAAGGCTCCTCTCTCCAGGATCCATGCTTCAAGCTCTGGGATCCAGGCTAAAGGCTCCATGCCAATGGTCAGTTCAAGGCTCCATGCTTCAGGCTCCGGGCTCAGTGTCAGTTCCAGGCTCCGGGCTCCCGCTCAAGGCTCCAGGCTCCGGGCTCATGGCTCTGGGCATGGGGTCAGTTCCAAGGTCCAGTCTCCAGCTTTTAGGCTCCACATTTCAGGCTCGGGGTTAGTTCCAGGCTAATGGTTCAATTTTCCAGGCTCGTTGCTACGCGTACCAGGCTCCAGGCTCAAGGCTCAAGGCTCCAGGCTCGGGGTAAGTTCCTTGCTCCGGGCTCAAGCCTCCAAGCTCAAGGCTTGAGGTCAGTTCCACGCTCTAGGTTCCAGGCTCCATGCTCAAGTCTACATGGTTCAAGCTCTTGGCTCCGGGCTCGGGGTCAGTTCCAGGCTCAAGGCTCAAGGCTCCGCTTCCAGGCTTCGCTCTCCAGGCTCCGGGCTGCGGGCTCCAGGCTCCGTGTTGCGGGCTTAAGGCTCCAAGCTCAAGGCTCCAGGCTCCACGCTCCAGGCTCCGGGCAAGGGGATAGGTTCCAAGTTCCGGTCTCCCGGCTTCAGGCTCCAGGCTTCTGGATCGGGGTAAGTTCAATGCTTGGGGTTTCACGCCCAGGGCTCCAGGCTCCCGGAACGAGGTTTTTCCCAGGCTCCGGGCTCCTGGCTGTGAGCTTGGGGTCTTCTTCCAGGCTCTAGGCTCCATACTCATGGCTCCAGGCTCCAAGCTCCAGGCTCAAGGCTCCAGGCTCTGGGCTAAAAGCTCCAGGCTCCTTGCTCGGGATCAGTTTAAGGCTCCGGTCACCAAGACCCAGGTTTTGAGTTCAGGGTGTTTTCAATGCTCGGGCCTGTGGGCTCCAGACTCCAGGCTCCGGGCATTGGGTCAGGTCCAAGTTCCAGTCTCCAGGCTTAAGGCTCCAGGCTTTCGGGCTTGGGCTAAGTTCCATGCTCGGGGTTCCACGCCCTGGGCTCCAGGCTCTGGGACCGGGTCATTTCCACGCTTCGGGCTCAAGAATCCAGGCTCCGAACTCGGAGTAAGTTCTAGGCTCCTGGCTCATTGCTCAAGGCTCACATCTCCATGCTCACGGCTCAATGTTTCGAACTCAAGGCTACAGGTTTTGGGTAAGTTCCAGGGTTCCAGGGCTCTGGGCTCAAGGCTCTGGGATCAGGGTCAGTTTTTTGCTCCGGGCTCCAGTTTGCAGGCTCCAGGCTCAAGGCTCACAGCTGACGGCTCAAAGCTCCAGGCTCAAGGCTCCTGGCTCCAGGGTCTTGGTCAGTTGCAGACTCCGTGTTCCACGCTATCGGCTCAAGACTCTAGGCTCAGGATCAGTTCCAGGCTCCGGGGCACAGAATACAGGCTCCACACTCCTGGCTCCTGGTTCCAGGCACAGGGCTTCCGGGCTTGGTGTCTGTTCCATGCTCCGGGCTCCAAGCTCCAGCCTCTAGGCTCGGGGTCAGTTTCAGGCAATGCGCATCGGGCTCTAAACTCCAGGCTCCATGACCCAAACTTAAGGTCAAGGCTCCAGGTCTGGGGGTCATTTCCAGGCTCCAGGCTAAAGGCTCCAGGCTCCAGGCTCCTTCCTAATGGATCAAGGCTTTTGGCTCGGAGTATGTTCGTGGCTCCGGGCTCAAAGTTTTAGGCTCCTTATTTCGGGCTCAGTTCATGGCTACCGGCTCAAGGCTCCAGGCTCGTGACTGCGCATTCCAGGCTAAAGGCACCTGGCTCCAGGCTCCAGGCTCCAGGCTCAGTGTCAGTTCCAGGCTTTGGGCTCCAGGTTCCAGGCTCAAGTCTCCAAGCTCCGGGCTTTGGATCAGTTAAGGGCTCCAGGCTCCAAAGTCCAGGCTCCGTCAGTTGGCTTGGGGTCAGGCTTGGGGTCAGTTAAGGGATCCAGGCTCCAGGCTCAAGGATCCAGGCTCCAGGATCCAGGCTCTGCACTCCATTTCCCGGTTTCAAGAATCCGGGCTAGGGTTAAGTTCCATTCTCCGGGCTCAGGGCTCAATCCTCCTGTCTCCAGGCTTCAGATTCCGGGCTCCCGGCTCAAGGCTCATGGCTCCGCGGTCAAGGCTCCGTGCTCCAGGCTTTGGGCTTTGGGGCAGTTCCATTGTCTGGGTACCAGGCTTAAGGCTCTAAACTTCAGGCTCTGGGTCAGTTCCAGGCTCTGGGCTCAAGGCTCCGGGCTCCAGGCTCCAGGTTTTGTACACCAGGCTCCAGGTCCCAGACACCGAGCTCAAGGATCCGGGATCGGAATCAGTTCGAGGCTCTGGGCTCAAGGCTCTTGGATCAGGGTCAGTTTGTTGCTCCCTCTTCCAGTTTGCAGGCTCCAGGCTCAAGGCTCTAGGCACTGGGATCCAGGCTTTTCACTCCATTCTCTGGTTTCAAGAATCTGGGCTAGGGTTTTGTTCCAGGCTCCGGGCTCAGGGCTCAAGCCTCCAGTCTCAAGGCTTATGATTCCGGGCTCCCGTCTCAAGGCTCATGACTCCGCGGTCAAGGCTCCGGGCTCCAGGCTTTGGGCTTTGGGGAAGTTCCATTCTCCGGTACCAGGCTTCAGGCACCAGGCTTCAGGCTCTGGGTCAGTTCCAGGCTCTGGGCTCAAGGCTCCGGGCTCCAGGCTCCAAGCTCCAGGTTCCATGCACCAGGCTCCAGGATCCAGACACCACGCTACAGGATCCAGGATCGGGATCAGTTCGAGGCTCTAGGCTCAAGGCTCTGGGATAAGGGTCAGTTTTTTGCTCCGGGCTCCAGGCTCAAGGCTCCAGGCCCCAGTCTCCGCATTCCTTCCTCCAGGATCCAGGCTTTGGGCTTGGAGTATGTTCGTGGCTCTGGGCTCAAGGTTTTTGGCTCCATATTTTGGGCACAGTTTCAGGCTACGGCCTCTATGCTCCAGGTTCCTGACTACGCGTTCCAGGCTAATGACACCTGGCTCCAGGCTCAAGGCTCAGGGTCAGTTCATGGCTCCAGTCAACAGGCTCTAGACTCAAGGCTCAAGGCTCCATGCTTCATGCTCTGGGCTCCAGGGTCGGGGTCAGTTCCAGGCTCCAGGTTCCATGTTTCAGGCTCTGGGCTCAAGGCTCTGGACTCAGTGTCATTTCCAGGCTCCGTGCTCCCCTCTCAAGGCTCCAGGATTCAGGCTCCAGACTCCAGGCTCCAGGCTCTAGGCTTCTTGCTCGGGGTAAGTTCCATGCTTAGGGTTTCACGCCCAGGGCTAAAGGCTCCTGGCTTTGGGCTTGGGGTCTTCTTCCAGGCACTTGGCTCCATGCTAATGGCTCCAGGCTCCAAGCTCCAGGCTCAAGTCTCCAGGCTCCAGGTTCAAAGCTCCAGGCTCAAAGCTCCAGGCTCAAAGCTCCAGGCTCTGGGCTCGGGATCAGTTCAAGGCTCCGGGCACAAGGACCCAGGTTTCGGATTAAGGGTGTATTCCATGCCCTGGACTGTGGGCTCCAGACTCCATGCTCCGGTCATTGGATCAGGTCCAAGTTCCAGTGTCCAGCTTAAGGCTCCAGGCTTGGGGCTCTGGCTAAGTTCCATGCTCGGGGTTCCACGCCCTGGGCTCCAGGCTCTGGGAATGGGGTCATTTCCAGACCTCCGGGCTCCAGAATCAAGGCTTCGGACTCGGAGTCAGTTCCAGGCTCCAGGCTCCAGGCTCCAGGCTCCAGGCTCCTGGCTCCAGTCTCCAGGCTCACAGCTCCATGCTCACGGCTCAATGCTCCGAGCTCCAAGCTCCAGACTCCAGGCTCGGTTCAGTTAAAGTCTCCGGGCTTCTGGGTCCTGACTCAAGGTTCCGTGCTCGGAGTCAGTTCCAGTCTCCGGACTCCAGGCTCCAGGTACAGGGTCATTTCCAGGCTCCTGGCTCAAGACTCAAGGCTCCAGGCTCTTGACTCCGGGTCAGTACAGGGCTTTGGGCTCACAGCTCCAGGGTCAAAGCTCCATGCTCCGGACCCCAGGTCCCGAGCTCAAGGATCTGTGCTTGGGGTCAGTTCCAGGCTCCGCGCTCCACGCTCCATGTTCAGGGCTCCGGGCTCGGGGTCATTTGTTGGATCCGGGCTCCAAGGTCCGGACTTAAGGTCCGTTCCAGGCTCTATGCACCAGGCTCCAAGCTCACGGCTCCATGCTTACGGGATCATGGCTTGAGGTAAGTTCCAGGGTTCGGGTTCCAGGCTCAAGGATCAAGGCTCAATGTTCATGGTCAGTTCAAGGCTCCGGGTTCTTTTCTCTGGGCTCGGGGTCACTTCGAGTATCTGGGTTCCGGGCTCCAGTCTTTAAGGTCTGGGCTCTTGATTCTGTGCACTAGGCTCCAGGCTCCAGGCTCACGGCTCAAGGCTCAAGGCTCATGGCTCCAAGCTCCAGGCTCAAGGCTCCAGGCTCCAGGATCTTGGTCAGTTGCAGACTCTGTGCTCCAGGCTACCGGCTCAAGACTCTAGGCTCAGGATCAGTTCCAGGCTCCGGGCTAAAGGATCCAGGCTCCGCACTCCAGGCTCCTGGTTCCAGGCACAGGGCTCTTGGCTTGTTGTCTGTTCCATGCTCTGGGCTCCAAGCTCAAGCCTCAAGGCTCGGGGTCAGGTTCAGGCACTGCGCATCGGGCTCCAGGCTCATGGTTCCAGGCTCCAGGCTCTAGGCTCCAGGCTCCATGACCCAAACTTAAGGTCAAGGCCCCAGCTTCCTGTCTGAGGGTCATTTTGAGGCTCCAGGCTCCGGGCTTTGGGTCTTCTTCCAGGCTCTTGGCTCCAGGCTCATGGCAAAGGCTCCAGTCTCAACGCTCCAGGCTCTGGGCTCGCGATCAGTTCCCGACTCAGGTCTTCAGGACCAAGGTTTCGGGTTTGGGGTTTATTCCATGCTCTGGCCTGTGGGCTCCGGGCTTCAGGCTGCGAGCTCAGGGTAAGTTCCATGCCGGGGTTTCAACCCTGGCCTCCAGGTTCTGAGAACGGGGTCATTTCCATGCTCCGGGCTTCAGAATCCAGGTTCCAGGCTGCCCACTTTGGGTCAGTTCTAGGCTCCAGAATCCAGGCTCCAGGCTCCAGGCTCACGGCTCAATGCTCCGAGCTCCAGGCTTGGGAGCATTGAGCATTGAGCTTGGGAGCCCGTAGTTCCAGTCTACGGGCTCCAGGGTCCAGGCTCAAGTTTCCGTGCTCGGGGTCAGTTCCAGGCTCCAGGTTCCAGGCTTCAGGCACGGGGTAATTTCCAGGCTCCGGACTGCAGGCTTAAATCTCCATGCTCAAAGCTCTACGCTCATGGCTCCATGCTCCGGGCTCAAGGCTCAGGGTCAGTTCCAGGCTCCGGGCTTATGGCTCAGGGCACAGGGTCAGTTTGAGGATCTGGGCTCCGAGCTCCAGTCCTTAAGCCCGTGTCTATGAGCTCGGCGCTCAGGCTTTACCCTCCAGACTCAAGGCTCCAAGTTATTTGAAAGTGGCAGGCTTCGTTCTTAGGTTAACGGCTCCAGACTTCGGGCTCGGGTTGAGTTCCAGGCTCCGGGCTCCGGGCTCCGGGCTCCCGGCTCCCGGCTCCGGGCTCCAGGTTCTTGGCTCCGGGCTCCAGGCTCCATTCTCGGGTTCAGTTCCAGTCTCGAGGTTCCTTGCTCATGGCTCCGGGCTCCGGGCTCCGGGCTCCTGGCTCCTGGCTCCTGGCTCCTGGCTCCTGGCTCCAGGCTCCAGGCTCCAGGCTCATGGCTCATTATCAGTTCGAGGCTCGGGGTTCTAGGCTCTAGGGTCTGGGTTCGGCGTCAGTTCCAGGCTCTCGGCTCAAGGTTCCAGGTTCCAGGTTCAAGGCTCCAGGCTAAAGGCTCCAGGCTCCATGCTCCAGGCTCATCGATCCAGTATCCGGGCTCCGGATTCGGGGTCAGTTCCATGCTCCAAGCTTAAGTCTCCAGGCTCTAGGCTCCGGGCATGGTGTAGGTTCAAAGTTCTGGGATCCTGGCATCAGGCTCCAGGCTTTGGGTTTGGGGTAGTTCCCGGCTCCGGGTTCCACGCCCCCGGCTAAAGACTCTGGGCACGGGGTTTTTTCCAGTCTCTGGGCTCCATGCTCCCGGCTCAAAGCTTCGGGCTCTAAGCTCATGGCTCCAGGATCGGGATTAGTTCAAGGCTCCGGGTTCCAGGCCCCAGGTTCCGGGGTCAGGATCAGTTCCAAGCTCTAAGCTCAAGGCTCCTGGCTCCAGGCTCCGGGTTCCAGGCTCCGGGCTCCGGGCTCCATTCTCGGGTTCAGTTCAAGTCTCGATTTTCCTGGCTCCTGGCTCCAGGCTCCGGGCTCCGGGCTCCAGGCTTTGGGCTCAGGGTCTTCTTCAGGGTTCCAGACTCCAGGCTCCAGGCTCAAGGCTCAAGGCTCCAGGCTCCAGGCTAATTATCAGTTCGAGGCTCCAGGCTCTAGGGTCCGGGTTCGGCGTCAGTTCCAGGCTCTGGGCTCTAGGTTCCAGGCTCCAGGCTCCATGCTCATCGATCCATTATCCGGGCTCCAGATTTGGTGTGAGTTCCATGCTCCAGTCTCCAGGCTCCAATCTCCGGTTCAGTTCAAGGCTCCAGGCTCCAGGCTCCAAGTTCGGGACCTCAAGCTCCAGACTCATGGCTCCAGGCTCAAGACTCAAGGCTCAAGGCTCAAGGCTCAAGGCTCCAGGCTCCAGGCTCCATGCCTCAAACACCAGGTCAAGGCTCCAGGTTCCTTGCTCAGGGTAATTTCAAGGTCGTGGGCTCTTGGTTCCAGGCTCCAGGCTCCAGGTTCCAGGCTCCAGGCTCCAGGCTCTAGGCTCCAGGCTCCAGGCTCAGTGTCAGTTCCAGGCTTTGGGCTCCAGGTTCCAGGCTCCTATCTTAAGGCTCCAAGCTCCAGGCTCCATGAGCCATGCTCCGGGCTTTGGGTCAATTAAGGGTTCCAGGCTCCAGGCTCCAAGCTCCGGGCTCCATGCTCCAATGCTTTGGATAAGTTAATGGCTCAAAGATCCAGGCTCCAGGCTCCAGGCACGGGCTCTAGGCTCCAGGAACGGGGTCATTACCAGGCTCCGGACTCCAAGCTCAAATCTCCATGCTCACGGCTCTACGCTCACGGCTCAATGCTCCGAGCTCAAGGCTCTAGGTACGGTGTCAGTTTGAGGATCTGGGCTCCGAGCTCCAGTCCTTGAGCACGTTTCTCTAAGCTCCGCGCTCAGGCTTCGCCCTCCAGACTCAAGGCTCCAGGTTATTTGTAAGTGGAAGGCTCCGGTCTCAAGGTTAACGGCTCCAGACTACGGGCTCGGGTTCAGTTCCAGTCTTGGGGCTACAGGCTCCGGACTCCGATCTACGGCCTCCGGGCCCTGGGCTACGCGTTCCGGCCTCCGGGTTCCGGGCTCAAGCCTCCGGGCTCCATGTTTGGGGTCATTACTAGGCTACGGGCTCCGGGCGCCGGTCTCGTGTTCAGTTCAAGGCTCCGGGATCCTAGCGCTGGGCTAAAGGCTACAAGCTCACCACAATGCCTAGAACTCTCGGTTTTCCTTTTTTTCCTGAGTAGAAGATACTAAAAAAATGTCATTTTTGAGCCTTTCAGACCATAAGAAGCTGTTTTTGTAACTTTAAGAAAATAATGTTTTGTCTTAAGGAAAATGTTATGAACTGGTAAGTTTTTGACAAAAAAGCAATAAAACACTTATTTCTGACTTGTTTTTTTCGTTTTTCTTCTTTCTGAGTAGAAGTGGCAAAAACGTCATTTTTTAGCGTTTCAGACGATAAGAAGCTGTTTTGGTCACTTTGAGACAAGGATGCTTTTTTTCAAGAAGAACTTAATGATTTGATAATACTTATACAAAAATGCAATAAAACCCTTATTTCCTACTTGTTTTTCGTGTTTTCATTCTATTCTCAGTAGAAGAGGCAAAAATGTCATTTTTGAGCGTTTCAGACGATAAGAAGCTGTTTTGGTCACTTTCAGACAAAGATGTTCTTTTTCAAGAAGAACTTCATGATTTGAGACGACTTTTAAGAAAAGCAGTAAAACAATTATTTCTGACTTGTTTTTTTAGGTTTTCATTCTTTTCTGAGTAGAAGAGGCAAAAATGTCATTTTTGAGCGTTTCAGACGATAAGAAGCTGTTTTGGTCACTTTGAGACAAAGATGTTTTTTTCTCATGCAAAACGTCATGAGCTAATAAGACTTTTACAAAACAGCCATTAAACACCTATTTCTGTCTTGTATTTAGTGTTTTCATGCTTTTCTGAGTAGAAGAGGAAAAAATGTCATTTTTGAGCGTTTCAGATGATAAGAAGCTGTTTTGGTCACTTTGAGAAAAGGATGTTTTTTTTCTCCAGCAAAACGTCATGAACTGATAAGACTTTAACAAAACAGCCATAAAACACTTATTTTAGACTTGTTTTTAGTGTTTTCATGATTTTCTGAGTAGAAGAGGCAAAATGTCATTTTTGAGCGTTTCAGACGATAAGAAACTTTTATTGTCACTTTGAGAAAAGGATGTTTTTTTCTCAAGCAAAACGTTATGAACTGATAAGACTTTGATAAAAAAGCAATGAAACACCTATTTCTGACTTGTTTTTTTGTCTTTTCATGCTTTTCTGAGTAGAAGAGGCAAAAATGTCATTTTTGAGCGTTTCATGCGAAAAGCAGCTTTTTTGGTCACTTTTAGACAAAGATGTTCTTTTTCAAGCAGAACAACATGATTTGAGAAGACTTTTAAGAAACTGACATAATAAACTTATTTCTTACTTGTTTTTAGTGTTTTCATGCTTTTCTGAGTCGAAGAGGAAAAAAATGTCATTTTTCAGCGTTTCAGACGAAAAGAAGTTATTTTTGTCAGGTTGTGACTTGGATGTTTTTTTCTCAAGCAAAACTTCATGAACTGATAAGACTTGACAAAAAAAGCCATGAAACACTTATTTCTGACTTGTTTTTAGTGTTTTCATGCTTTTCTGACTCTTGGTAAAATGTCATTTTTTAGCGTTTCACGCAAGAAGAAGCTGATTTGGTAACTTTTGAGACAAGGATGTTTTGTCTCAAGCAGAACGTAAAGCTTAACACTTAGTTCTAGCATTTCTCAAACCGCCCCGTGGAGATGGAACGCTCCCTTACGGTGCAACCACACTCTAGTCGAAGAACTCTGTCCATGGTCCTGATTCTTCTTTTTTCTTTTTCTCTCTCTCTCTCTCTCTCTCCCTCTTTCCTCCAACCCCCTTAAAGCTTCACACTGGCGTGCATGGACGTTGAAGAGCACTGGGAAATTTCGCACTGACCCTTGTCAGGGTTTAGACCGGGACGGCTGTTGGACGGTGTGGACTCTGTCTTTTTTCCAGGCCTGTGCGGGACTTGCTATTTTCCAGGCCTGTGTTTTTCCAGGCCTTATGTTCTTCAAAGACAGAACGCCGGTTAGCTGATCCCCTTTTCGGTGTCCCCCCCCCCCTTTTTTTTTTCTTCCAGCCACCTTGAAGCTGCACACTGGCATGCGCTGAGGAGGAGGAACGCCGGGAAATGTCGCGCTGACCCGGGTCAAGATTAGGCCGGGACCGCCGGCGGACCGTGTGGACTCTGTCTTTTTTCAAGGCCTGTGTGGGACTTTGCTATTTTTCCAGGCCTGTGTGGGAATCTGTTATGTTTTTTCAAAGACAGAACGCCAGTTAGCTGATCCCCTTTTAAACCTCCGGTGCTTTTCTCATCTGGAGCTGGATAACAGTAAAACTCAAACCGTATGTGGGACCAGGGCCGGACTGAGACTCATTTTCAGCCCTGGAGTTCATTTCCAAGGCGTGGGTTAGGGCTCACAGCTCAGGCTTTTTTTTTTCCAGGATTAGGATTAGGGCTCAGTTCCAGGGCCAGGGTTAGGGCTCCGGGTTTGGTCTCAGTTCCGGGTTAGGGTTAGGGCTCAGTTCTAGGGCCTGGGTAAGGGCTCCGGGCTCAGGCTCACTTCTAGGGCCAGGGTTGGGGCTCAGTTCCAGGACCCAGGGTTAGGGCTCTGGGCTTGGGCCAAGTTTAGGGTTAGGGATTAGCCAGGGTCAGGGTTAGGGCTCCGGGCTCGGGCTCAGTCCAGAGAAAAGGGTTAGGGCTCGGGCTCGGGCTCAGTTCCCAGGTTAGGTGAGGGCTGACGCCAGGGTTAGGCCTTCTGGCTCGGCTCAATTCCAGGGGAAAGGCTCAGGGGAAAGGCTCAGGGCCTGGGTTCAGTTCCAGGGTTAGGGTTGAGGGCCAGGGTTAGGGCTCCAGGCTTGAGTTCAGTTCATGGCCAGGTTTAGGGCTTTGGGCTTGGGCTCAGTTCCAGGGTTAGTGTTAGGGCCAAGGACAGAACCCCGGTAAGGGTTAGTGCCCAGGCCAGAGTCCCGCTTAGGGTTAGGGCCCATGCGAGTTCCCCGGTAAGGATTTGGGACAAGGCCCTGGGCTCTGGGCTCAGGTTAGTGTTAGGGCTCCAGGCACCAGGCTCCGGTTAGGGTTTGGGCTCAAGGCTCTGAGGTCCGGGCTCCAGTTAGGGGTTAGGGTTTGGTTAGGGCTCCAGGCTCCGGTTAGGGTTAGGGTTTTGGCTCCAGGTTCCGGCCTCCAGGTTCCGGCCTCCGGGTTCAGGGCTCCAAGCTCCGGGCTCGGGCTCAGGCTTGGGCTCTTGCTCTGGCTCTGGGCTCTGGGCTCTGGGCTCTGGGCTCTGGGCTCTGGGCTCAGGGCTCCGGTTAGGGTTAGGTCTCCAGGCTCAAGGTTCCGGTTCGGGTTAGGGTTCGGGCTCCCGACTCCAGTTTGGGTTAGGCTTAGAGTTAGTGTTCCAGGGTCTGGGCTGTGTTTAGGGTTAGGGCTCCATGCTCCGGGCTCTGTTTAGGGTTAGGGTTTGGGCTTTAGGCTCTAGGGTCTAGGCTCAAGGCTCAAGGTTCTTAGCTCTAGGACTAGACTCTAGGCTCCAGGCTCTTGGCTCTAGGCTCCGGGCTCGGGTTAGGGCTCCAGGCTCTTGGCTCTAGGCTCTGGGCTTGTGTCTGGGCTCCAGGCTTCAGTCTCAGGGTCAGTTCCAGGCTCCGGTTTCCGGTCTCCGGGCTCTGTTCTCCATGGTCTTGGCTTGGGGTAAGTTCAGGGCTCAGGGCTCCAGGCTTCGGGCTCGTGGTCAGTTCAGGGCTCCGGGCTCCAGGTTCAAGGTTCCAGGGTTCTAGGCTCTGGGCCCCAAGGCTCTGAGCTCCAGGCTCAAGACTCCAGAAACTGGGCTCAGGGTTAGTTCCAGGCTCCGGGTTCCAGACTAAAGGCTCTGGGCTTAATGCTCTTTGCTCCAAGATCCGGGCTCGGGATCAGTTCAGGCTTCGGTCTCCAGGCTTCAACTTCTAGGCTCTGGGTCAGTGCTAGGCTCTGGGCTCCGGGCTCCGGGCTGCAGGCTCTGGGCTTTATGCTACACGCTGCAGGCTCCAAGCTTCAGGCTAGAGGCTAAAGGCTCCAGGCTCAAGGCTCAAGGCTCCAGGCTCCAGGTTTCAGGCTTAAGGCTCTAGGCTCGAAGTCAGTTACAGGAACCGGACTCCGTGCTCCGGGCTCTGTGCTACAGCCTCCACGGTCTTTGCTTTAGGGCCCGGGTTCGGCATCAGATCCAGGCTCGGGGGTCCGGGCTCCGGGTTAAGGGTCCCGAGCTTAGGGTCCCTGGCTAAGGGTCCCTTGCTCTGGGTCATTTTCAAGGCTTTAAGCTCCAGGTTCAGGGCTCCAGGCTTCAGGTATGCTGAAAGCTCCAGGCTTTGGTTTAGAGGTTGCTGGCTTCAGGCTCTTGGCTCTGCGCTAAAGGTTCCGGGCTCCATGTTCCAGACTCAGGACTCAAGGTCAGCTCCAGGATCCGGGTTCAAGGCTCCAGCCTCCAGGCTAAGAGCTCCAGGCTCAGTGTCAGTGCCAGGCTTCAGGCTCCGTTCTCTGGGCTCCAGGTTCCGGTCTCCGGGCTCAAGTCTCAAGGCTCCAGGCTGCGCACTCTTTGTTCTGGTCTTCGGGATCAGTTCCAGGCTCTGGGCTCAAGGCTTCAGGCTTGAGATTCCGGGCTCGGGTTAAATCCAGGCTCCGGGCACCGGGCTACGGGTAACTTCCTGGCTCTTTGATGTGGGTTCCAGGCTCCACGCTCCGGAATCCAGGCTCCAGGCTCGGGGTCATTCCCAGGCTCTTGACTCATAGCTTTGGGCTCTGGGCTCCAGGCTCGGGGTCATTTCCAGGCTCCGGGCTCAAGGCTCCAGTCTCGGGTTCAGTTCCAGGCTCCGGGCTCTGGATTAAAGGCTCCAGGATCCAGGCTCCAGGCTCCAGGCTTCAGGCTCCAGGCTTAAGGCTCCGAGCTCCGGGCTCTAGGCCCCACGCTGCTTTCTTGGGTCAGTTCCAGGCACCAGGCTCCAAGCTCCGGATATAGGCTCTGCGCTCCAGGCTCCATGCTCAAGGCTCCCACACGGGGTCATTTCCAGGCTTCAGGCTCCAGGCTCCGGGCTCAAGGTTCCGTACTCGGGGTCAGTTCCAAGCTCCGGGCTCATGGCTTCGGGCTCTGGGTTAGTTTAAAGCTCTGGGCTCAGGACTCAAGTCTTTAAGCTCTTGGCTCTACGCTCCACGCTCAAGGCTCTGTGCTCCAGGCTCCAGGCTCCAGGCTCTTGGACAGTTCCAGGCTCCGTGCTCCAGGCTACTGGATAAAGACTCCGGGCTCGGGTCAAATTCCTTGCTCCTGGTTCCGGGCTCAGGGCTAAGGACTTGGGGTCAGTTCCATGCTCCGGTTTCCAGGCTCAAGGCTTCAGGCTCCGGGCTTCAAGCTCCAGTTTCCAGGATTGGGGTCAGTTCCAGGCTGTGGGCTCCAGGCTCCAGGGTTCTTGCTCCGGGCTCAAGGCTCCTTGCTCCAAACTCCTGGTCAATCCTCCAGGGTTTATTAGTCAGGCTCATTTCCAGGCTCTGGGCTCCAGCCTTAAGGCTTTAGGATCCAGGCTCCGTGTTCAGTGTGTGTTCAAGGCTCCGGGCTCCAGGATATGGGCTCCAGGCTCAAGGCTAAAGGCTCCAGGTTCCAGGCTCTTTGTCAGTTCCATACTCCGCACTCAAGGCTCCTGGCTCAAGGCTCGGGGTCAGTTCCAGGCTCCAGGCATTGGGCTCTAGGCTCCAGGCTCAAGGTTCAAAGCTCAAGGCTCCAGGCTCAAGGCTAGGGTCAGTTCCAAGCTCCAGGCACAAGATTCTTGGCTCCATGCTCCGGGCTCCAGGCTTCAAGCTCTGGGCTCCAGGCACCAGGTTCAAGGCTCTGGGTCGGTTCCATTTTCCGGGCTCCAGGCTTCAGGCTCTGGGCTCAAGGCTCCGGGCTCAGTGTCAGCTAAGGGGCTCCAGGCTATGGGCTCAAAGCTCCAGAATCCAGGCTCAAATTTCCATGCTCCATGCTCTGGGCTCAAGGCTCCAGGCCCCGGGCTCCGTGCTCCGGGCTCTGGGCGCTTGTGCTCCTGGCTCCGAGCTCCGGGCCCCGGGCTCCAGGCTCTACGCTGTGTGCCCGGGGTCAGTTCCAGGCTCCATGATCAAGGCTCCAAGGTTCGGGCTATAGGCTCCGCGCTCCAGGCTCCCAGCACTGGGTAATTTCAAGGATTCAGGTTCCAGGCTCCAGCTTAAAGGTTCCATACTCGGGTCAGTTCCAGGCTCCGGGCTCATGGTTTCGAGCTCCGATTTAGTTTAAGGCTCTGGGCTCTGGGCTCAAGTCTTTAAACTCTGGGTTCTAGACTCCACACTCCGGGCTCCGTTCTCCAAGCTCCTGGCTCTTGGTCAGTTCCAGGCTCCGTGCTCCCTACTGGATAAAGACTCCGGGCTCGGAATCAGTTCCAAGCTTCTGGTTCCGGGTCAGGGCTCCGGGCTCCGGGCTCCGGCTCCGGGCTCGGGGTCAGTTCCATGCTCTGGGCTCAGGCTCAAGGCTCAGCGCTCCAGTTTCCAGGCTCAAGGCTCCGCGCTCCAGGCTAAAAGCTCGGGGTCAGTCCAGGGTACGGCTCCAGCCTCAAGGTTCCTGGTTCGGGGTCAGTTCCAGGCTCCGTGCTCCTGGCAACAGGTTCCGCGATCCAGGATCCAGGCTCCATGCTCGGGTTAAGCTCCAGGGTCTGGGCGCAAGGCTCAAGGACTCAAGGCTAGAGCTCAGTTCCATGCTCCGGGCTCCAGGCTCCAGGCTCAAGGCTCCAGTTTCAGGGTCAGTTCCTGGCTCCGGGCTCCAGGCTCCAGCTCCAGCTCAGCTCCAGGCTCCAGGCAGGCTCCCAGCTCCCGGCTCAGCGCTCCGGGCTCAAGGTTCCGTGCTTGGATTCAGTTCTCGGCTCCAGGTCATGGTTCAAGGCTTGGGGTTAGTTTGAGGATCTGGGCTCCGGGCTAAGTCTTTAAGCTCTTGGCTCTTGGCTCTGCGCTCCAGGCTCTGTGCTCCAGGCTCAAGGCTCCAGGCTCCAACCTCCAGGTTCCATGCTCCAGGTTCCAGGCTCTTGGTCAGTACCAGGTTCCGTGCTCCAAGCTATAGGTTCAGGACTCCGGGTTCGGAGTCAGTTCCAGACTCCAGGCTTTAGTCTCCAGGCTCCTGCTTCCAGGCTCAGTGCTTCTTGGCTCGTGGTCAGCTCCCTTTTCCGAGTTCCAGGCTCCATGCCCTAGGGTCCGGGCTCCAGGCTCCAAGCTCCAGGTTCCAGGTTACATGCTCGGGTAAGATCGGGGCTTCGGGCTCAAGGCTTCAGGATCCAGGATCCAGGCTTCCGGCTCAGTTTCAGTTCCATGGTTAGCTCTTCGGGCTACAAGCTTCGGGCTCTGGGCTTGGGGTCAGTTCCAGGCTCGAGCTCAAGGCTCCTTTCACGGAGTAAGTTAGAGGCTCCGGGCTCAGGGCTTTAGGCTCTGGATATTCTTCCAGGCTTCAGGCTCAAGTCTCTAGGCTCCAGGATCCAGGCTCCAGGCTTTGGCTACGGGTTCCAGGCTAAAGGCACAGGGTCATTTCCACTCTGCCGGCTCCATACTCCACGGTCCAGGCTCTGGAGTCGGGGTCAGTTCCAGGTTCCGGGCTCCAGGCTCCAGGATCACAACTCCATGCTCATGGCTCAATGCTCCATGTCCCGGCTCCAGGCTCCTGGCTCCAGGCTCCGCACTCAAGGCTCCAGGCTTTTGATCAGTTCCAGGCTCCAGGTTCCGTGTTAGGTGTCAGTTAAAGGCTTCGGTCTCCAGGGTCCACGCTCCGCGATCAAGTATCCAGGCTCCGGCCTCGGGGTCAGTTCTGCGCCCCAGTCAGGCTCCAGTCTAGAGTTAAGTTCCAGGCTCCTGCTTCCGGCTCCGGGCTCCGGCTCCTCGCTAATTGCTCCAGGCTCCAGGCTCCTTGCTCCAACCTCCGGGTCAATTCTCCAGGGTCCTTAATCAGGTCATTTCCAGGCACCGGGATCCAGGTGCCAAGCTCTGTATGTATTCCAGGCTCTGGGCTCCAGGCTCCAGGCTAAAGGCTCCGGGCTCAAGGCTCTAGGCTCTAGGCTCTTGGTCAGTTCCATACTCCGTACTCATGGCTCCAGGCTCAAGGCATTGGGCTAGGAATTCCAGGCTCAAGGCTCCATGCTTCAAGCTCTGGGATCCAGTTTCCAGGCTTGGGATTAGTTCCATTGTCCTGGCTCCAAGCTTCAGGCTCTGGGCTCAAGGCTCCGGGCTTAGTGTCAGTTTTCAGGCTCCTGGCTAAGGGCTCAAAGCTCAAGGCTCCAGGCTCAAAGTTCCATGTTCCATGCTCTGGGCTCCAGGCTCAAAGTTCCATGCTCCGGGTCCCGGACTCCGGGCTCTGGGCTCCAGGCTGATCACTGCATGCTTGGGTCAGTTCCAGGCTCCGTGCTCCAAGTTCCGGGCTAAAGGCTCCGCGCTCCAGGCTCCCGGCTCCCAGCTCCAGGCTCCCAGCACGGGATAATTTCAAGGCTCCAAGCTCCGGTTTAGTTTAAGGCTCTGGGCTTGGGGCTCAAGTCTTTCAGCTCTGGGTTCAAGGCTCCACTCTCCAGGCTCCGTCTCCAGGCTCCTGGCTTTTGGTCAGTTCCAGGCTCCGTGCTTCAGGCTACTGGATAAATCCTCCGGGCTAAAGTATGTTCCAATCTCCTGGTTCAGGGTCATTCAGGGCTGAGGCTGAGGGCTGAGGGCGAGGGCTGAGGGCTGAGGGCTGAGGGCTCAGGGCTCAGGGCTCAGGGCTCGGGCTCGGTCAGTTCCATATTCCTGGCTCCATGCTCCGGGGTCAGGGAACCAGACTGAAGACTCCAGGCTCCAGGCTCCATATTCCACGGTCCAGGCTCTGGACTCAAGTACAGTTCAAGGCTCCAGGCTTCAGTCTCAAGTTTAGTCCCAGACTCCAGGTTCTTTGCTCCAGGCTCATGGTACTTGGCTCAAGGCTCCAGACTTCGGCTCTTTGTTCCAGGCTCCAGTTTCGGGGACAGTTCCAGGTTCCGGGCTCCATGCTCCGGGTCAGGGCACCAGACTCAAGACTTCAGTTTCCAGTCTCCAGGCTCCAGGCTCCAGGCTCCAGGCTCCAGGCTCCAGCTCCAGGCTCCGGCCTTCGGGCTTCGGCTTCTGGCTGCTGGCTGCGGGCTGCATGCTCAAGGCTCCGGGCTGCCGGCTCCAGGCTCAAGACTAAAGGGTCCTGGCTCCAGGCTCCAGGCTCCGGACATGGAGTCAGTTCCAAGTTCCAGTCTCCCGGTTTCAGGCGCTAGGCTTCTGGCTCGGGGTAAGTTCCATGCATTGGTTCCACACCCAGGAATCCAGGATTTAGGCTCCATTTTTCAGGCTAAGTTCCAGGCTACAGACTCTATGCTCCAGACTCGTGACTACGCGTTCCATGCTCCGGGCTCAAGACTCCAGGCTCAAGGCTCAGGGTCACTTTGTGGCTCCAGTCACCAGGCTCTAGACTCCAGGCTCAAGGCTCCAGTCTTTAAGCTCTGGCTCCAGGTTTAAGGCTCCAGGGTAAGGGTCAGTTCCAGGCTCTGGGCTTCATGCTTTAGGCTCCGGGCTATAGGCTCCGGCTCAGTGTCAGTTCCAAGCTCTGGGCTCCGCCCTCAAGGCTCCAGGTTCCAGGCTCCAGGGTCTTGGAATGGGGTCATGGGGTCTCCAGGTTTTTGGCTCCAGTTTTCTGGCTCAGGGTCAGTTCCAGGCTACAGGCAACATACTTAAGGTTCGTTGCTACGTGTTCCAGGCTCAAGGCTCCCAGTACCAGGCTCAAGGCTGAAGGTTCCAAGCTCAAGGCTCTGGGTCAGTTCAAGGCTCAAGTCACCGGGCTCAAGGCTTAAAGCTCCATGCTCCAGGCACGGGGTCAGTACCATGCTCCGGGCTCCATGCTTCCGGAGTCAGGGCTCCAGACTCAAGACTCTTGGTTCCAGGCTCCAGGCTCCAGGCTTTAGGCTCTAGGCTCCGGGCTCTAGGCTCCGGGTTCCGGGCTTCAGGCTCCACACTCCAGGCTCCACATTCCTTGCTCCAGGCTCAGGGTCAGTTCCAAGCTTCGGGCTCAAAGCTCCAGGCTCCGGACTCCGGGCTCCATTCTCGAGCTCAGTTCCCGTCTCGAGGTTCCTGGCTCCAGGCTCCGGGCTCCAGGCTTTTGGCTCCGGGTCTTCTGCCAGGCTCAAGGCTCCAGGCTCCAGGCTCCAGGCTCCAGGCTCCAGGTTCCAGGCTCCAAGCTCCAGACTTCGTGCTCCAGGCTATGGGCTTGTGATCAGTTCCAGGCTCCGGCCTCAAGGCCCCAGGCGCAAGGATTAAGGTTCGGGTAAGTTCCAGTCTCCAGGCTCAAGGCTCCAGGCTCCAGGTTCCAGGCTCCAGGCTCATTATCACATCAAGGCTCTAGGCTCTAGGGTCCAGGTTCGGCGTCAGTCCCAGGCTCTGGGCTACAGGTTCCAGGTTCCAGGTTCCCAGGCTCCAGGCTCATCGATCCAGTATCCGGCACTGGATTCGGGGTCAGTTCCATGCTCCAGTCTCCAAGCTCCAGTCTCTGGTTCAGTTAAAGGCTCCAGGCTCAAGGCTCCAAATTCGGGGCCTCAGGCTCCAGACTCCAGGCTCAAGGCTCCAGGCTCCAGGCTCAAGGCTCAGGATGCTCATGGCTCATGGCTCAGGCTCCAGGCTCCAGGCTCCGGGCATGGAGTCAGTTCCAAGTTCCGGTCTCCCGCCTTTCAGGCACAAGGCTTCTGGCTCGGGGTAAGTTCTATGCTTGGGGTTCCACACCCAGGGCTCCAGGCTCCAGGCACGGGTTTTTTTCCAGGCTCCGAGCTCCAGGCTTTTGGCTAGGGGTCTTCTTCCAGGCTCTAGGCTCCAGGTTCAAGGCTTCAGGCTCAAAGCTCGAGTCTCTGGCTCAAGATCAGTTCCAGACTCCGGTGTCCAGGACCCAGTTTCGGGTTCAGGGTATTCCATGCCCTGGCCTTCGGGCTTCAGGCTCCAGGCTTTGTGCTCGGGCAAAGTTCCATGCTCGGGATCCACGCCCCTGGCTCCAGGCTCTGAGAACGGGGTCATTTCCACACTCTGGGCTTCAGAATCCAGGTTCAAGACTTTGCCCTCGAGGTCAGTTCCAGGCTCCAGACTCAAGGCTCCATGCTCACGGCTCCATGCTCACGGCTCAATGCTCCGAGCTCCAGGCTCGGGTCAGTTCCAGTCTCCGGGCTGCAGGGTCCTGGCTCAAGGTTTTGTGCTCGGGGTCAGTTCCAGGCTCCGGGCTCAGGGCTCAGGGCTCAGGGCTCGGGCTCCAGGCACAGGGTCATTTCCAGTTCCGGGCTCAAGACTATAGGCTCCAGGCTCTTCACTCGGGGTCAGTACAAGGCTTTGGGCTCCCGGCTCTAGGCTCACGGCTCCATGCTCACGGCTCCATTCTCCGGGCCCCAGGCTCCGAGCTCAAGGTTCTGTGCTCGGGTCAGTTCCAGGCTCCGCGCTCCACGCTCCATGTTCAGGGTCTCCGGCTTGGGGTCATTTCTTGGCTCCGGGCTCCAGGGTCCGGACTTAAAGTCAGTTCCAGGCTCTATGCTCCAGGCTCAAAGCTCACGGCTCCATGCTACGGAATCCAGGCTTGGGGTAAGTTCCAGGTTCGGTTCCAGGCTCAGGGATCAAGGCTCAATGTTCATGGTCAGTTCAAGGCTCCGGGTTCTTTTCTCCGGGCTCGGGGTCACTTCGAGTATCTGGGTTCCGGGCTCCAGTCTTTAAGGTCTGGGCTCTAGATTCCGCGCACTAGGCTCAAGGCTCCAGGCTCCAGGCTCACGGCTACATGCTCCAGGCTCAAGGCGCCAGGCTCCAGGGTCTTGGTCAGTTGCAGGCTCTGTGCTCCAGGATACCGGCTAAAGACTCTAGGCTCGGGAACAGTTCCAGGCTCCAGGCTAAAGGATCCAGGCTCCGTGCTTCAGGCTCCTGGTTCCAGGCACAGGGCTCCGGGCTTGGTGTCAGTTCCATGCTCCGGGCTCCAGGCTCAAGCCTCTAGGCTCGGGGTCAGTTTCAGGCACCGTGCATCAGGCTCCAGGCTCCGTGCCCCAAACACCAGGTCAAGGCTCAAGGTTCCTTGCTCAGGGTAATTTCCAGGCTGTGGGCTCGGGGTTCCAGGCTCCAGGCTCCAGGATCTAGGCCCCAGGCTCAGTGTCAGTTCCAGGCTTTGGGCTCCAGGCTCCAGGCTCCAGGCTCCAAGCTCCAGGCTCCATGCTCCACGCCCCGGCTTTGGGTCAGTTAAGGGCTCCAGGCTCCAGGCTGCAGGCTACAAACTCCAGGCTCCATGCTCCATGCTGCGGCTTGGGGTCAGTTAAGGCTCCAGGCTCCAGGATCCAGATTCCAGGATCCAGGCTCTGCGCTCCATTACACGGTTTAGAGAATCCGGGCAAGGGTTAAGTTCCAGGCTCCGGGCTAAGGGGTCAGGGCTCAAGCCTTCTGTCTCCAGGCTTATAAATCCGGGCTCCCTGCTCAAGGCTCATGGCTCTGCGGTCAAGGCTCCGGGCTTTGGGCTTTTGGGATGTTCCATTTTCCGGGTACCAGTCTTCAGGCTCCAGGCTCCAGGCTTCAGGCTCTGGGTTAGTTCCAGGCTCTGGGCTCACTATGGCACCGGGCTCCAGGCTCCATGCTTCATGCTCTGGGCTCCAGGCTATAGGCTTAAGTGTTGGGTCAGTTCCAGGCTCAGGGCTCCATGCTTCAGGCTCTGGGCTCAAGGCTCCGGGCTCAGTGTCAGTTCCAGGCTCCTAACTCCCCCCTCAAGGCTCCAGGCTCTGGGCTCCAGGCTCTTGGCATGGGGTCAGTTCCAAGATCTGGTCTCCAGGTTTTAGGCTCCACTTTTCGGGCTCGAGGTCAGTTCCAGGCTACAAGCTCCATAGTCCAGGTTCGTTGCTACGCGTTCCAGGCTCAAGGCTCCAGGCTGAAGTCTCCAAGCTCAAGGCTCCAGGCTCAGGGCAAGTTCCATGCTCCAGGAATAGGCTCCAAGCTCAAGGCTCGGGGTCAATTCCAGCTCAAGTCACCGGGCTCTAGGCTCCAGGATCCAGGCTAGAGGCGCTATGCTTCAAGCTCTTGGCTCCAGGCTTCAGGCTCGGGTCAGTTCAGTCCGGGCTCCGGGCTCCGGGCTCCGGGCTCCGGCTCCATGCTCCGAGGTCAGGGCTCAAGACTCCAGACTCCAGGATTCCTTCTCCAGGCTCCAGGCTCAAGGCTCCTCTCTCCAGGCCATGCTTCAAGCTCTGGGATCCAGGCTAAAGGCTCCATGCCAATGGTCAGTTCAAGGCTCCATGCTTCAGGCTCCGGGCTCAGTGTCAGTTCCCTCCGGGCTCCCGCTCAAGGCTCCAGGCTCCGGGCTCATGGCTCTGGGCATGGGGTCAGTTCCAAGGTCCAGTCTCCAGCTTTTAGGCTCCACATTTCTCGGGGTTAGTTCCAGGCTAATGGTTCAATTTTCCAGGCTCGTCTACGCGTACCAGGCTCCAGGCTCAAGGCTCAAGGCTCCAGGCTCGGGTAAGTTCCTTGCTCCGGCTCAAGCCTCCAAGCTCAAGGCTTGGGGTCAGTTCCACGCTCTAGGTTCCAGGCTCCATGCTCAAGTCTACATGGTTCAAGCTCTTGGCTCCGGGCTCGGGGTCAGTTCCAGGCTCAAGGCTCAAGGCTCCGCTTCCAGGCTTCGCTCTCCAGGCTCCGGCTGCGGGCTCCAGGCTCCGTGTGGGCTTAAGGCTCCAAGCTCAAGGCTCCAGGCTCCAGGGCTCCAGCTCCACTCTCCAGGCTCCGGGCAAGGGGATAGGTTCCAAGTTCCGGTCTCCCGGCTTCAGGCTCCAGGCTTCTGGATCGGGTAAGTTCAATGCTTGGGTTTCACGCCCAGGGCTCCAGGCTCCCGGAACGAGGTTTTTCCCAGGCTCCGGGCTCCTGGCTGTGAGCTTGGGTCTTCTTCCAGGCTCTAGGCTCCATACTCATGGCTCCAGGCTCCAAGCTCCAGGCTCAAGGCTCCAGGCTCTGGGCTAAAAGCTCCAGGCTCCTTGCTCGGGATCAGTTTAAGGCTCCGGTCACCAAGACCCAGGTTTTGAGTTCAGGGTGTTTTTCAATGCTCGGGCCTGTGGGCTCCAGACTCCAGGCTCCGGGCATTGGGTCAGGTCCAAGTTCCAGTCTCCAGGCTTAAGGCTCCAGGCTTTGGGCTTGGGCTAAGTTCCATGCTCGGGGTTCCACGCCCTGGGCTCCAGGCTCTGGGACCGGGTCATTTCCACGCTTCGGGCTCAAGAATCCAGGCTCCGAACTCGTAAGTTCTAGGCTCCTGGCTCATTGCTCAAGGCTCACATCTCCATGCTCACGGCTAATGTTTCGAACTCAAGGCTACAGGTTTTGGGTAAGTTCCAGGGTTCCAGGGCTCTGGGCTCAAGGCTCTGGATCAGGGTCAGTTTTTTTGCTCCGGGCTCCAGTTTGCAGGCTCCAGGCTCAAGGCTCACAGCTGACGGCTCAAAGCTCCAGGCTCAAGGCTCCTGGCTCCAGGGTCTTGGTCAGTTGCAGACTCCGTGTTCCACGCTATCGGCTCAAGACTCTAGGCTCAGGATCAGTTCCAGGCTCCGGGGCACAGAATACAGGCTCCACACTCCTGGCTCCTGGTTCCAGGCACAGGCTTCCGGGCTTGGTGTCTGTTCCATGCTCTGGGCTCCAAGCTCCAGCCTCTAGGCTCGGGTCAGTTTCAGGCAATGCGCATCGGGCTCTAAACTCCAGGCTCCATGACCCAAACTTAAGGTCAGGCTCCAGTTACTTGCTGGGGTCATTTCCAGGCTCCAGGCTAAAGGCTCCAGGCTCCAGGCTCAGCTCCAGGCTCCTTCCTAATGGATCAAGGCTCTGGGATCCTGGCATCAGCTCCAGGCTTTGGGTTTGGGGTAAGTTCCCGGCTCCGGGTTCCACGCCCCTGGCTAAAGACTCTGGGCACGGGGTTTTTTCCAGTCTCTGGGCTCCATGCTCCCGGCTCAAAGCTTCGGGCTCTAAGCTCATGGCTCCAGGATCGGGATTAGTTCAAGGCTCCGGGTTCCAGGCCCCAGGTTCCGGGGTCAGGATCAGTTCCAAGCTCTAAGCTCAAGGCTCCTGGCTCCAGGCTCCGGGTTCCAGGCTCCGGGCTCCGGGCTCGGGCTCCATTCTCGGGTTCAGTTCAAGTCTCGATTTTCCTGGCTCCAGGCTCCGGGCTCCGGGCTCCAGGCTTTGGGCTCAGGGTCTTCTTCAGGGTTCCAGACTCCAGGCTCCAGGCTCAAGGCTCAAGGCTCCAGGCTCCAGGCTAATTATCAGTTCGAGGCTCCAGGCTCTAGGGTCCGGGTTCGGCGTCAGTTCCAGGCTCTGGGCTCTAGGTTCCAGGCTCCAGGCTCCATGCTCATCGATCCATTATCCGGGCTCCAGATTTGGTGTGAGTTCCATGCTCCAGTCTCCAGGCTCCAATCTCCGGTTCAGTTCAAGGCTCCAGGCTCCAGGCTCCAAGTTCGGGACCTCAAGCTCCAGACTCATGGCTCCAGGCTCAAGACTCAAGGCTCAAGGCTCAAGGCTCCAGGCTCCAGGCTCCATGCCTCAAACACCAGGTCAAGGCTCCAGGTTCCTTGCTCAGGGTAATTTCAAGGTCGTGGGCTCTTGGTTCCAGCTCCAGGCTCCAGGCTCCAGTTCCAGGCTCCAGGCTCCAGGCTCCAGGCTCTAGGCTCCAGGCTCCAGGCTCAGTGTCAGTTCCAGGCTTTGGGCTCCAGGTTCCAGGCTCCTATCTTAAGGCTCCAAGCTCCAGGCTCCATGAGCCATGCTCCGGCTTTGGGTCAATTAAGGGTTCCAGGCTCCAGGCTCCAAACTCCGGGCTCCATGCTCCAATGCTTTGGATAAGTTAATGGCTCAAAGATCCAGGCTCCAGGCTCCAGGCACGGGCTCTAGGCTCCAGGAACGGGGTCATTACCAGGCTCCGGACTCCAGCTCAAATCTCCATGCTCACGGCTCTACGCTCACGGCTCAATGCTCCGAGCTCAAGGCTCTAGGTACGGTGTCAGTTTGAGGATCTGGGCTCCGAGCTCCAGTCCTTGAGCACGTTTCTCTAAGCTCCGCGCTCAGGCTTCGCCCTCCAGACTCAAGGCTCCAGGTTATTTGTAAGTGGAAGGCTCCGGTCTCAAGGTTAACGGCTCCAGACTACGGGCTCGGGTTCAGTTCCAGTCTTGGGGCTACAGGCTCCGGACTCCGATCTACGGCCTCCGGGCCTGGGCTACGCGTTCCGGCCTCCGGGTTCCGGGCTCAAGCCTCCGGGCTCCATGTTTGGGGTCATTACTAGGCTACGGGCTCCGGGCGCCGGTCTCGTGTTCAGTTCAAGGCTCCGGGATCCTAGCGCTGGGCTAAAGGCTACAAGCTCACCACAATGCCTAGAACTCTCGGTTTTCCTTTTTTTCCTGAGTAGAAGATACTAAAAAATGTCATTTTTGAGCGTTTCAGACCATAAGAAGCTGTTTTTGTCACTTGAAGAAAATAATGTTTTTTTCTTAAGGAAAATGTTATGAACTGGTAAGTTTTTGACAAAAAAGCAATAAAACACTTATTTCTGACTTGTTTTTTTCGTTTTCATTCTTTTCTGAGTAGAAGTGGCAAACATGTCATTTTTTAGCGTTTCAGACGATAAGAAGCTGTTTTGGTCACTTTGAGACAAGGATGCTTTTTTTCAAGAAGAACTTAATGATTTGATAATACTTATACAAAAATGCAATAAAACCCTTATTTCCTACTTGTTTTTCGTGTTTTCATTCTATTCTCAGTAGAAGAGGCAAAAATGTCATTTTTGAGCGTTTCAGACGATAAGAAGCTGTTTTGGTCACTTTCAGACAAAGATGTTCTTTTTCAAGAAGAACTTCATGATTTGAGACGACTTTTAAGAAAAAGCAGTAAAACAATTATTTCTGACTTGTTTTTTAGGTTTTCATTCTTTTCTGAGTAGAAGAGGCAAAAATGTCATTTTTGAGCGTTTCAGACGATAAGAAGCTGTTTTGGTCACTTTGAGACAAAGATGTTTTTTTCTCATGCAAAACGTCATGAACTAATAAGACTTTTACAAAACAGCCATTAAACACCTATTTCTGTCTTGTATTTAGTGTTTTCATGCTTTTCTGAGTAGAAGAGGAAAAAATGTCATTTTTGAGCGTTTCAGACGATAAGAAGCTGTTTGGTCACTTTGAGAAAAGGATGTTTTTTTCTCCAGCAAAACGTCATGAACTGATAAGACTTTAACAAAACAGCCATAAAACACTTATTTTAGACTTTTTTAGTGTTTTCATGATTTTCTGAGTAGAAGAGGCAAAAATGTCATTTTTGAGCGTTTCAGACGATAAGAAACTTTTATTGTCACTTTGAGAAAAGGATGTTTTTTTCTCAAGCAAAACGTTATGAACTGATAAGACTTTGATAAAAAGCCATGAAACCCTATTTCTGACTTGTTTTTTGTCTTTTCATGCTTTTCTGAGTAGAAGAGGCAAAAATGTCATTTTTGAGCGTTTCATGCGAAAAGCAGCTTTTTTGGTCACTTTGAGACAAAGATGTTCTTTTCAGCAGAACAACATGATTTGAGAAGACTTTTAAGAAACTGCCATAATAAACTTATTTCTTACTTGTTTTTAGTGTTTTCATGCTTTTCTGAGTCGAAGAGGAAAAAATGTCATTTTTCAGCGTTTCAGACGAAAAGAAGTTATTTTTCACGTTGTGACTTGGATGTTTTTTTTCTCAAGCAAAACTTCATGAACTGATAAGACTTTGACAAAAAAAGCCATGAAACACTTATTCTGACTTGTTTTTAGTGTTTTCATGCTTTTCTGACTCTTGGTAAAAATGTCATTTTTTAGCGTTTCACGCAAGAAGAAGCTGATTTGGTACTTTTGAGACAAGGATGTTTTGTCTCAAGCAGAACGTAAAGCTTAACACTTAGTTCTAGCATTTCTCAAACCGCCCCGTGGAGATGGAACGCTCCCTTACGGTGCAACCACACTCTAGTCGAAGAACTCTGTCCATGGTCCTGATTCTTTTTTTTCTTTCTCTCTCTCTCTCTCTCTCTCCCTCTTTCCTCCAACCCCCTTAAAGCTTCACACTGGCGTGCATGGACGTTGAAGAGCACTGGGAAATTTCGCACTGACCCTTGTCAGGGTTTAGACCGGGACGGCTGGTGGACGGTGTGTGACTCTGTCTTTTTTCCAGGCCTGTGCGGGACTTTGCTATTTTTCCAGGCCTGTGTTTTTCCAGGCCTTATGTTCTTTCAAAGACAGAACGCCGGTTAGCTGATCCCCTTTTCGGTGTCCCCCCCCCCCCTTTTTTTTTTTCTTCCAGCCACCTTGAAGCTGCACACTGGCATGCGCTGAGGAGGAGGAACGCCGGGAAATGTCGCGCTGACCCGGGTCAAGATTAGGCCGGGACCGCCGGCGGACCGTGTGGACTCTGTCTTTTTCAAGGCCTGTGTGGGACTTTGCTATTTTTCCAGGCCTGTGTGGGAATCTGTTATGTTTTTTCAAAGACAGAACGCCAGTTAGCTGATCCCCTTTTAAACCTCCGGTGCTTTTCTCATCTGGAGCTGGATAACAGTAAAACTCGAACCGTATGTGGGACCAGGGCCGGACTGAGACTCATTTTCAGCCCTGGAGTTCATTTCCAAGGCGTGGGTTAGGGCTCACAGCTCAGGCTTTTTTTTTCCAGGATTAGGATTAGGGCTCAGTTCCAGGGCCAGGGTTAGGGCTCCGGGTTTGGTCTCAGTTCCAGGGTTAGGGTTAGGGCTCAGTTCTAGGGCCAGGGTAAGGGCTCCGGGCTCAGGCTCACTTCTAGGGCCAGGGTTGGGGTCAGTTCCAGGACCAGGGTTAGGGCTCTGGGCTTGGGCTCAGCTCCAAGTTTAGGGTTAGGGATTAGGCCAGGGTCAGGGTTAGGGCTCCGGGCTCGGGCTCAGTTCCAGAGAAAAGGGTTAGGGCTCCGGGCTCGGGCTCAGTTCCCAGGTTAGGGTGAGGGCTGACGCCAGGGTTAGGCCTTCTGGCTCGGGCTCAATTCCAGGGGAAAGGCTCAGGGGAAAGGCTCAGGGCCTGGGTTCAGTTCCAGGGTTAGGGTTGAGGCCAGGGTTAGGGCTCCAGGCTTGAGTTCAGTTCAGGGCCAGGTTTAGGGCTTTGGGCTTGGGCTCAGTTCCAGGGTTAGTGTTAGGGCCAAGGACAGAACCCCGGTAAGGGTTAGTGCCCAGGCCAGAGTCCCGCTTAGGGTTAGGGCCCAGGCGAGTCCCCGGTAAGGATTTGGGACAAGGCCCTGGGCTCTGGGCTCAGGTTAGTGTTAGGGCTCCAGGCACCAGGCTCCGGTTAGGGTTTGGGCTCAAGGCTCTGAGGTCCGGGCTCCAGTTAGGGTTAGGGTTTTGGTTAGGGCTCCAGGCTCCGGTTAGGGTTAGTTAGTTAGGGTTTTGGCTCCAGGTTCCGGCCTCCGGGTTCCGGCCTCCGGGTTCCGGGTTCAGGGCTCCAAGCTCCGGGCTCAGGCTCCGGGCTCAGGCTTGGGCTCTTGCTCTGGCTCTGGGCTCTGGGCTCTGGGCTCAGGGCTCCGGTTAGGGTTAGGTCTCCAGGCTCAGGCTCCGGTTCGGGTTAGGGTTCGGGCTCCCGACTCAGTTTGGGTTAGGCTTAGGTTAGTGTTCCAGGGTCTGGGCTGTGTGGGTCCATGCTCCGGGCTCTGTTTAGGGTTAGGGTTTGGGCTTTAGGCTCTAGGGTCTAGGCTCAGGCTCAAGGTTCTTAGCTCTAGGGACTAGACTCTAGGCTCCAGGCTCTAGGCTCTAGGCTCCGGGCTCGGGTTAGGGCTCCAGGCTCTTGGCTCTAGGCTCTGGGCTTGTGTCTGGGCTCCAGGCTTCAGTCTCAGGGTCAGTTCCAGGCTCCGGTTTCCGGTCTCCGGGCTCTGTTCTCCATGGTCTTGGCTTGGGGTAAGTTCAGGGCTCAGGGCTCCAGGCTTCGGGCTCGTGGTCAGTTCAGGGCTCCGGGCTCCAGGTTCAAGGTTCCAGGTTCTAGGCTCTGGGCCCCAAGGCTCTGAGCTCCAGGCTCAAGACTCCAGAAACTGGGCTCAGGGTTAGTTCCAGGCTCCGGGTTCCAGACTAAAGGCTCTGGGCTTAATGCTCTTTGCTCCAAGATCCGGGCTCGGGATCAGTTCCAGGCTTCGGTCTCCAGGCTTCAACTTCTAGGCTCTGGGTCAGTGCTAGGCTCTGGCTCCGGGCTCCGGGCTGCAGGCTCTGGGCTCTATGCTACACGCTGCAGGCTCCAAGCTTCAGGCTAGAGGCTAAAGGCTCCAGGCTCAAGGCTCAAGGCTCAGGCTCCAGGCTCAGGCTTCAGGCTTCAGGCTCTAGCTCGAAGTCAGTTACAGGAACCGGACTCCGTGCTCCGGGCTCTGTGCTACAGCCTCCACGGTCTTTGCTTTAGGGCCCGGGTTCGGCATCAGATCCAGGCTCGGGGGTCCGGGCTCCGGGTTAAGGGTCCCGAGCTTAGGGTCCCGGGCTAAGGGTCCCTTGCTTGGGTCATTTTCAAGGCTCTAAGCTCCAGGTTCAGGGCTCCAGGCTTCAGGTATGGAAAGCTCCGGGCTTTGGTTTAGAGGTGCTGGCTTCAGGCTCTTGGCTCTGCGCTAAAGGTTCCGGGCTCCATGTTCCAGACTCAGGACTCAAGGTCAGCTCCAGGATCCGGGTTCAAGGCTCCAGCCTCCAGGCTAAGAGCTCCAGGCTCAGTGTCAGTGCCAGGCTTCAGGCTCCGTTCTCTGGGCTCCAGGTTCCGGTCTCCGGGCTCAAGTCTCAAGGCTCCAGGCTGCGCACTCTTTGTTCTGGTCTTCGGGATCAGTTCCAGGCTCTGGGCTCAAGGCTTCAGGCTTGAGATTCCGGGCTCAGGGTTAAATCCAGGCTCCGGGCACCGGGCTACGGGTAACTTCCTGGCTCTTTGATGTGGGTTCCAGGCTCCACGCTCCGGAATCCAGGCTCCAGGCTCGGGGTCATTCCCAGGCTCTTGACTCATAGCTTTGGGCTCCGGGCTCCAGGCTCGGGGTCATTTCCAGGCTCCGGGCTCAAGGCTCCAGTCTCGGGTTCAGTTCCAGGCTCCGGGCTCTGGGTTAAAGGCTCCAGGTCCAGTCCAGGCTCCAGGCTCAGGCTCCAGGCTCAAGGCTCCGAGCTCCGGGCTCCAGGCCCCACGCTGCTTTCTTGGGGTCAGTTCCAGGCACCAGGCTCCAAGCTCCGGAGTATAGGCTCTGCGCTCCAGGCTCCATGCTCAAGGCTCCCAGCACGGGGTCATTTCCAGGCTTCAGGCTCCAGGCTCCGGGCAAGGTTCCGTACTCGGGGTCAGTTCCAAGCTCCGGGCTCATGGCTTGGGCTCTGGGTTAGTTTAAAGCTCTGGGCTCAGGGCTCAAGTCTTTAAGCTCTTGGCTCTACGCTCCACGCTCCAGGCTCTGTGCTCCAGGCTCCAGGCTCCAGGCTCTTGGACAGTTCCAGGCTCCGTGCTCCAGGCTACTGGATAAAGACTCCGGGCTCGGGGTCAAATTCCTTGCTCCTGGTTCCGGGCTCAGGGCTAAGGACTTGGGTCAGTTCCATGCTCCGGTTTCCAGGCTCAAGGCTTCAGGCTCCGGGCTTCAAGCTCCAGTTTCCAGGATTGGGGTCAGTTCCAGGCTGTGGGCTCCAGGCTCCAGGGTTCTTGCTCCGGGCTCAAGGCTCCTTGCTCCAAACTCCTGGTCAATCCTCCAGGGTTTATTAGTCAGGGTCATTTCCAGGCTCTGGGCTCCAGCCTTAAGGCTTTAGGATCCAGGCTCCGTGTTCAGTGTGTGTTCAAGGCTCCGGGCTCCAGGATATGGGCTCCAGGCTCAAGGCTAAAGGCTCCAGGTTCCAGGCTCTTTGTCAGTTCCATACTCCGCACTCAAGGCTCCTGGCTCAAGGCTCGGGGTCAGTTCCAGGCTCCAGGCATTGGGCTCTAGGCTCCAGGCTCAAGGTTCAAAGCTCAAGGCTCCAGGCTCAAGGCTCGGGGTCAGTTCCAAGCTCCAGGCACAAGATTCTTGGCTCCATGCTCCGGGCTCCAGGCTTCAAGCTCTGGGCTCCAGGCACCAGGCTCCAGGCTCTGGGTCGGTTCCATTTTCCGGGCTCCAGGCTTCAGGCTCTGGGCTCAAGGCTCCGGGCTCAGTGTCAGCTAAGGGGCTCCAGGCTAAGGGCTCAAAGCTCCAGGCTCCAGGCTCAAATTTCCATGCTCCATGCTCCGGGCTCCAGGCTCCAGGCTCCAGGCCCCGGGCTCCGTGCTCCGGGCTCTGGGCGCTTGTGCTCCTGGCTCCGAGCTCCGGGCTCCGGGCTCCAGGCTCTACGCTGTGTGCCCGGGTCAGTTCCAGGCTCCATGATCAAGGCTCCAAGGTTCGGGCTATAGGCTCCGCGCTCCAGGCTCCCAGCACTGGGTAATTTCAAGGATTCAGGTTCCAGGCTCCAGCTTAAAGGTTCCATACTCAGGTCAGTTCCAGGCTCCGGGCTCATGGTTTCGAGCTCCGATTTAGTTTAAGGCTCTGGGCTCTGGGCTCAAGTCTTTAAACTCTGGGTTCTAGACTCCACACTCCGGGCTCCGTTCTCCAAGCTCCTGGCTCTTGGTCAGTTCCAGGCTCCGTGCTCCAGGCTACTGGATAAAGACTCCGGGCTCGGAATCAGTTCCAAGCTTCTGGTTCCGGGTCAGGCTCCGGGCTCCGGGCTCCGGCTCCGGGCTCGGGGTCAGTTCCATGCTCTGGGCTCCAGGCTCAAGGCTCAGCGCTCCAGTTTCCAGGCTCAAGGCTCCGCGCTCCAGGCTAAAAGCTCGGGGTCAGTCCAGGGTACGGGCTCCAGCCTCAAGGTTCCTGGTTCGGGATCAGTTCCAGGCTCCGTGCTCCTGGCAACAGGTTCCGCGATCCAGGATCCAGGCTCCATGCTCGGGTTAAGCTCCAGGGTCCGGGCGCAAGGCTCAAGGACTCAAGGCTAGAGCTCAGTTCCATGCTCCGGGCTCAGCTCCAGGCTCAAGGCTCCAGTTTCAGGGTCAGTTCCTGGCTCCGGCTCCAGGCTCCAGGCTCCAGGCTCCAGCTCCAGGCTCCAGGTCCAGGCTCCAGGCTCCCGCTCCGGCTCAGCGCTCCGGGCTCAAGGTTCCGTGCTTGGATTCAGTTCTCGGCTCCAGGTCATGGTTCAAGGCTTGGGGTTAGTTTGAGGATCTGGGCTCCGGGCTAAGTCTTTAAGCTCTTGGCTCTTGGCTCTGCGCTCCAGGCTCTGTGCTCCAGGCTCAAGGCTCCAGGCTCCAACCTCCAGGTTCCATGCTCCAGGTTCCAGGCTCTTGGTCAGTACCAGGTTCCGTGCTCCAAGCTATAGGTTCAGGACTCCGGGTTCGGAGTCAGTTCCAGACTCCAGGCTTTAGTCTCCAGGCTCCTGCTTCCAGGCTCAGTGCTTCTTGGCTCGTGGTCAGCTCCCTTTTCCGAGTTCCAGGCTCCATGCCCTAGGGTCCGGGCTCCAGGCTCCAAGCTCCAGGTTCCAGGTTACATGCTCGGTAAGTCGGGGCTTCGGGCTCAAGGCTTCAGGATCCAGGATCCAGGCTTCCGGCTCAGTTCAGTTCCATGGTTAGCTCTTCGGGCTACAAGCTTCGGGCTCTGGGCTTGGGGTCAGTTCCAGGCTCGAGCTCAAGGCTCCTTTCACGGAGTAAGTTAGAGGCTCCGGGCTCAGGGCTTTAGGCTCTGGATATTCTTCCAGCTTCAGGCTCAAGTCTCTAGGCTCCAGGATCCAGGCTCCAGGCTTTGGCTACGGTTCCAGGCTAAAGGCACAGGGTCATTTCCACTCTGCGGCTCATACTCACGGTCCAGGCTCTGGAGTCG